>NW_024088188.1:0-43338 GCF_009730915.1 Dioscorea cayenensis subsp. rotundata
ATGATAATTCTGAAAGACTTTCATGAAAGAAAATAATAACAGAAGCTATAGTAATTCAAAGGAACGTGCTCATGTTAAAAGAAGTCGGAAGGCTTCCCGACTTGTATATTTTGCTCTGCTAAAAAACTTGTGATGGCATTCTTTTGCCAACTTTTAAAACTCCTGCACAAACACACAAACAATCACTGAACTAATTAGTTCCATTATCAAGCATGCCGAGAAATGACCGCAAAAGACTTACCTTTCATAATTGAAACAAGAGAAATATGATTTCTTCCTCTTTTATACCAATCAAATAAAGAAGAAAATGTCATTCATGACAACTCTTTTTTTCTTATTTTTCAGTGGTTCATATTAGAGTAACAAATAGTCCCACATCAATTAAGTTAGTATCAGTCAAAGTCCAAAACTTCTTGAGTTGAATTGGGATTATGTACTGTGTGTAAAAGATTAACTGATAATCCCACATCAGTGCAGTCAACTAGTTTCTCTTAGCTTTATTAGTTGATCACTTTTATAAATTGGTCAATATAATGCCCCCAAAGAAACTTTTAAGAGGTATTCTTCTTAAATTCAGAAGTATCACCAACAACTCTAATGAGATCTATTGATAAACTTGATCAAATTTAAATGATTGTTAAAGATTGTATGGAGGAGAGACGAACATACATGTGATCTAGATGTGCCAAAATTACTCCCCCTGGAAAAGCTTGCTGAGTAGCCTCATAAGAAACTTTGATTGCATGTTTCCATGTTCCGCCAACTACTTCCTCTTTATTCTGTTCTTTCTTTTGGTTCGGGTAATCCATCAGCAATGAATACCCAGATAGTAAGTGCCCGACCCATGCACTGTCCTTCCTACATTTGTTTCCAATAGAAAAAGGAGTGAGAACACTGTCTATCATAGAATATCATGTATACTCTCCTTTTCTTGATAGGCAATGTGAAAGTCATAGTGGTAGATAACATATATTCGGGCATGATTTAATCAAGAAAAATTCAAGGAAAAATAAAAGGAAATTTGATATCTTTGTTCTGATAGCATGAAGAAAATAACATTATGGACATACATGATATCATCTACCATAAAATGAAGAAATTATGATACCTAATTAAATGGCATGAATCCATAATGTTATTTTCTTGTAACATTTTAATGACGAGCTCCAAGTCCATGTAGGAAATCAGTGTAGGAAATCAGTGTTACTTACAGAATAATATCCATGTGATGAGCTCCAAGTCCAAGAAGAACCTTTTTATTATCATTGTTCCTGCATATTAAACCCAGATAAGTTGCTGTAACCTCAAAAAACAGGAAGCTTAGAGTAAGTTCATTACATTCTCATCATAAGTATTAATTATATATAATTTGGTTCATGTTAAAAAGGTTCAGAATCTAACAGACAAGTTTTATCTGATGATTAATGCTTTCACAACCTGTGCCAATTTCCAAGTCCTAGCCCTTCCCACAATAACTGCAAATGTGAAAAAGTTTAGTTCTTTAATGTCTGAATATAAAGCATATGAGTTTGGGAAAAACAAATGCATGGAAATTACATCTTCAAGTCTAATAGCTGTAACACTCGATGAGTAGAACAATTACCAAATATGGATGATTTGATTATTCAAAGTTTCAAAGAAAAAACAGAGCATCCTCTATATTAATTACCAGAAAAATAAGTATATAAGGAAATCAACTGTTAAAGAATTTGATATGCTATTCTATCAATCTCCAAAGCTCATGCTGCAAATTAAAGAAACCAGTAAAATGAAAACCATCCCCCAACTTGGATATGACTTGATACTAAAGTCAAATATTTATAAAAGCAAACAAACACATACACATATCACAATTCTGTAAATAGAACTACACCCAAGTGATGAGCTTAAGTCCAAATCATGAAAAATAGATCAATTAAAAATGCAAAACATATTGAAAACATGAAAGATTAATTAAAGATGCAATGAGTCATATATCGCACTATGCAAGTCATGCTTGTCCACGTCCTCATTCCTTTGGTGCTCTAATTGAAATTCAAAGCTTCAGTCCTCCCTATGCAGCTGTCACCAAAAGATATACATATCATACAAAAAAGAAATTGTCAAATAAAGAGTGCAAAAGGTTGCATTATCATCATTACTTAATGAAAAACACTGTACTCCCACCCAAAGCTTCATCAAAGACTTGATTGGAATATTAACTCTTTTGCAAAAAGAAAAAACTCATGACATTAACTGTGGAGAAAAATAAGCAAATTAAGGAAATCAATTCAACTCAGAAATAAGGAAAATTTCACTGCTCATACAAAATTTAAAAACCATCGCATCAAGTTGAAAGTTGAAACCAAGTGATTTGTAAGCTCAAACATCATGCAGTTGAGTCACCAAGTCACATATTTGTCATAAAAATTATGTTTATCTAGCCATTCCTCCTGTGAAACCCGCGAAAACAAACACATGCATATTACAATTATAAAGAGCATAAGTAACAGTTTGTAGTGTTGAGCTTAATTTATAATCATAAAGGTAGAGTTGCAAAATATGAGTCATATGCATACACTAGTTGCTATACATGTCCACATCTCATTCAACTACTTGAGTGACTTCATCCTGATCCCATCTGCATAATTGCCACCAAGTAGACATAAAAATTATCCTAATGAGTCCTCTTTGTCATATTGAATTGTAGTCAAGGGAATAGACTGAGCCCTTTCCAAGCATAATAACATCCACCAGCACTCTGTTTAATATCAAATAGAAGTTTCAACACAATTAGCAGTTGATTTGTATATGTTTCTGAACATATGAACAAAAATCAAATTAGCAATTCGTCTCTCTCACGTTATATATGTGCAAAGAAACAACCTATACATGCCTTCCAGAGAGCTCCATGAGAATAGCATGCACACAAGCCATGTTCTGAAGTTCTATTGAACATCGAACTCTTAAATATCTTCATGTATATTATAACTGACTTAGAAGATGCTTAGTAAGTTGTACACTAGCTCAAACTGCATGTCATGCAGTTGAGTCATAATAAATTCATATAGTTGCCACAAAAAAATATGTGTATCCACAATTCCTCCTGTGAAAAAAAAATACAGGTTAAACGAAATTGAACTATACAAATGATGAGCTTAATTCCAAATCATAAAATATATAAAAAAATAATTCAAAACATATTGAGTACATAACGCATGCATATTCAGAATCTATTTCAAATTCAAGCTTGCATTCTCCTCTTCAGGTGCAGCAGTTTTGCAACCACACGGCATACATATCATAATTTTGATACAATTAGGCACTTTCAATATATAGAGATGAAAGAGATATAAAAATAAATTGAACAAAGAGGTTTCATGGATCATACCAATTGATACATTCTCATCAAGATTTGTTTGATAGAAAAATGTTTGCTTGGTGTACTTAAATTACATGCTTTTGTCCTCTGCATAGGCCAGAAAACAGGTATTTGCTGGAGGCTTAGAAACACTGATAGAGTGCTCGAGCACTGTGATTCAAATGTAAGCGGAATTGAGAGTCATGAGACTTCCCATGCTGTTGTACATGTCCACCAGAGTTAGGCCTGCAACAAAGCATTAGAGTTCTCTGCAAAAACATACATGTCACAAATTTAAAGATATGAAGAACTAGATTATAGTAGAGATGTAATAAGTCATATAATGTATATATATATACCAGTCATTATACATGTCCACAACTCATTCAACATGTTGAAGTTAATTTCATCCTAGCACACATATCTCCATGATTAAGCCATCGATCCGACAAAAAAATTCTCCTAAGAATCCTCTTCTTCAGATTTTATTGTAGCTGAGGGATCGATCAATTGCACTAGTCCTTGCATGTATGCATAGTTGCACATCATATAATCAAATCCACCAATATACTCTGTTCAAGATCAAATTGAAATTTTAACATTATGAGCAGTTGATAAACATATCTATCTTTTGTTGAACATGAAAATAAGGATTACTTATTACATTACTTACAAAGAAAAGAACACTCCCCCTCCAGAGAGCTCCATCAGAGTAGTAATAGAACCATACATATCACACAATTCACAGTCAAGGAGATGTGGATTCAAGCTCAAGTCACATTGAAAATTACGCAAAGCATGAAGAAGGAAAGAAAACCCCTAAAGAATGTGAGGCCTCTCAGTATAACTTGAAACCATCAAATTATCATACACCTGAGTCATGAACAAGTCACGTACTAATTTACCTGTGGAAAACAATCGACAAACTCATACATATCACAATTCATTCTAAATAGATAAATAAATAATTGCAAACAAATTGAATACGTACAGGTAACCAATGGTGATCTAATTAATTCAAAGAAAGAATTTCATCCTCCTAATCCACATCTGCATATATAAACCACAACCAATTAGACATAAAATTACTATAATTCTGATAAAAGATTAAGCACTTAAAAAGTTATTCAAAATATATGTAGTAGAGAAATCAGAGTAATAAAATTAATAATTAACATACCAGTGATCGATGTTGGTTTCATAGTAATATGGTTCTTTGGTGTACTTCAAATACATGCTTTGATTCATTGCATAGCCTATGAAGCGTGGTACTTGCTGGATGAACGACCAGTGTTGATGCCCTTTCAAACATCCCTTTAGTGCTCGGACACTGCACTCCAAATGCAACTGGAATAGATCATCCTCATGAGACTTTTCTTCACGTTGTTGGAGGAAAGAGATGAGCCACTGAGGGAGACTAGTGTTGCCCACATCATTATCAATCACCTTTAAGCTTTGCAAAGACTCAAGCTTCTCCACACACTCCAGTTTTCGACAATAAGTGACTTCCAGTTTTTTCAAGGCAAGGAGATGAGAGACCCTTGAAAGCCTGAAAACTCCTATGATCTGCAATTTTTGGATGTTTGCCCGTTTCAAACCTCTGGGAAGAGCTTTCAGCTTGGGGCATTTGTAAATGGTAATGTTTATGAGATGGGGGAAGAACATTAATGGCTTGCTAGATTCATGATCGTTGTCTTCTTCTCCACTGATTAATGACCATTCCTCCCAATTAATCATGTTCTCAAATAATAGGGATTCAAGCTTAGGGAAGGCAATTTCTGTAGGTTCTCCATTATAATTGCCGAGAAATTCAGGGCCAATTGATGCTACTGCAGTTGCTCCATCTATCCTCAGATACTTGAGCTGGGGCAGTTGGCCAAGTTGGGGAAGCTGAGGGCAATTTATGCAATTAATTAAGACCAAATAAATCAATTCTTGAAGAGAAATAGTAATGGAAGTGGATGACATCCATTTTGGATATCGACCACCAAAAAAGTTGTCAATCACTAGATCTTCAAGGCATGGGGGAGGACGCAGCTCATCAAAGACTTGCACAATATTGTCCATCTCTTGCTGTTGAATATGCTCATCAGTGTAATTAGGTGTGCAACAAAGCCGTAGTTCTCTGAGGTGAATCTTGCTTGACAGTACAGAAGAAATTTTGCTGCTTGATTTCTCCAAGTTTTTTACATGAAGAAAACTAAGTTTTTCAAGCATATGTAGCTCTTCTAAGTTGCATACCTCTTCTCCATCGTCACCACTATCTCCGATGATTAATCCTTCCACATGATGAAGATGATCCAACTTGCCTATTCCCTTTGGCACATAATTCAAAGGTGTGTCATTGACCCGTAGCCATCTCAAATTATATAGCTTAGTTATGCTGTTTGGAAGGATACGCAAAGACTTACAATCACTAAGCAACAAGAATTGCAAATTAATGAGATTTCCCAGAGAATTTGGTAGGTTAAAAATGCATGTATGCTCCAAATCCAACAGCCTCAAGTGCACTAAATCCCCAATACTGTCAGGAATATTCTCAATCTTGTCTCCATTGAGAATTAATAAACGCAAATGTTTTAAGTTGCCAATCACCTGTGTGTTCAAACTTGGGGGAGTCCATAACTGCAAGCTTCTCAGACAACCAAGATATGGAATGCTCACACTTTCTCTATTGCTTGTGGCTGTCAAACGGCGTAGTTTTTTCATTGATTCGGTGCTTTGTACTTCTTGTGGATCTCCTAAAAAACTTTCATCATTTGCAAAAAACTCAGCTAAAGTTCACAACAAATCATGGATTGTGCAATATGACATATCTGCATACCCAGGGTCAAGTTGTAAGAAACTCCTACAAATTAATTCCATGTAATAGCTTTTCGCAACATCCTCCATTGATACATTTTCCTTTGCTTCAATATATCCTTCTGCAATCCAATGACAAACAAGATCTTTTGAATAAAATCTACGACCACGGGGGTAAAGAGCACAATAGAGAAAACAATGTTTAAGAGCTGAAGGTAAGGCTTCATAACTCAAGTATAATGCTCCTTGGAGTTCTTCTGGGAGTCCTGTAATAGTCCAGGCATCGCTCTTAAGCACATTCTCCCATTCTCTTCTATTTTGGCCTTTTGTTACAAGAACACTAGCAATTGCATTTACTGAGATTGGAAAACCATCACATTTCTCAACAATTTTCATCCCTATGTCCTTCATTCTCTGCATATCTTTTTTATCATTGTTTGTGAAAACTCTTCTGCATAGCAATTCCCAACCAGAATCTAAAGGTAGTTTGTTGACATTGTGGATATGTATTGCCTCCATTTTTACGCTGGTGTTTCTATCCCTTGTGGTAACCAAGACTCTACATTTTGTTGTTGTTCCTCCGATCGGATTTTTAATTAAATCCTTCCATATTTTATCATCCCAAATATCATCTAAAACTAGAAATAAGCTCTTTCCACGCAAGACATCACAAAGTATATTTTGTAACTCAGCGATTGTTGTGAACTCCCCATATCCACCCCCAGTATTTCTTATGATTTCTTTTAGCAAATCAGTCCTTGATGCGGAAGATTTTGAAACCCAAATCCATGAGCGTAACACAAAAGCATCATTTATTTTTGGATCGCTATATATTTGTTGTGCGAGCATTGTTTTGCCTATACCCCCATGCCAACAATGGCAAAAAGGCGGCATTTCTGTTCTTGTGGAGAGACCAATAATTCAACAAGACTCTTAGTAGCATCTTTGATATCCCAACCCACAACGTCAGGTTCAAGCAAAGATGAACTCTGGCGATAAGAAGCTTCATTCATGACATATGCATCATCACTTGATTTAGAAGAAATTATGAAATTAAACTCATCCTTATCCTCAGCTATCTCAGTTAATCTATCATTGAGACTTTTAATTTTGTCAGCAATCTCATAGCGAAATGGCACACCGCGCACACAAGAGAACAGAGGAAAGTTATAGCAGCATACCCTTGTTGAGGCAGTAGTGCTTGACTCAGGCAGCTGAGAATGATGATCATCTTGCAAGAGCCCAGAACCCTGAATCATGCAAAGATCAATGATGTCATCGGCATCATACATCAAATCTTTCAGCTCATTGACCCATCCTTTGACAGTCTCATCTTGGATCCTTGAGCACACGTGCCATCCTCTTCATCTTTCGTTGAAGCTTTTGGAGGTCATCCTTGACGTCTAATACCATGATGGCCTTCTCTTCAATGACACTAGCCAACCTCTCCACCAGCTTCCCTGCGAATGCATCCACTATCATCGCCATGATCTTCTTCTAAAATTGATCACTGATCAGAAGGTACTCAGAAGTATGATAATGAACTGGTCTCTCAAGCCTCCTCCTAACATGGTTATATATGCAGACCTCTAAATTAAGAAATAAACTAAATTGTACAACGAGAAATTCCTTTTTAAAATATATTATTAGTTGCATAGTCAATGAACTGCAATACCCTTTCTTGGACACCTTGCAAGTTGTTGAATTAAATTAATCATTCAAGTTGCAGCTACACACAGATCTACCCACTTAAAATATATATATATATATATATTGTTAACTAAACATATTGAATGAGCTGTATGACAGCTCATGTACACCTTGAAAGTAATTAACAAATCATTCAACTATTATAAACATTGATGTGTCACATCTTATCACATTGACTTTTGGACATACTTTTTTTTTTTTTGAAAAGGTGGATAAACCACAATGATCATTACTAAAAGAAGAGCTTACACAGAAGAACAAGAGCAACAACGGCAATCTCCACTAGAAGTGGAAAAAGAAAAACATAGCAAAAGAACACAAACGGTGTAAACACGATAAACACTCCCGGTAGCGGAAAACCGGAAGTGGGAAATGTGTCAGGTCTAGATCTCCACCTAATCTGGTTCCAACTCGCTGATGAAGCTCCTACTAGCACTATCGGCGCAGGGTCCCAAGGCCTCCAAAGCAATTTCCAGCATCATCTTTTTACATCCAGGGGCTGTTGGAGACTCTCTTCATGCCAACTTTTTCTTCCTGCATCGGGTTGCTTCACTTGGTTTCACGAGCTTTGGAAGAAGCCCAACTCCTTCAACTTCATTAAGATCAAGCCCATGATCTTCCTTGTGTAGGATTGATGGACCATCAATGGGTTTTTGCGAAGTTGGCCCAACAACAGAAAGGGCTGCTGAAAAAACAACAATGTCTTGCTCTTTGGAAGTGGATAGATCATGGGTAAACACGTCATTACCCACCAGCACATCTATCTCTTTTGAACTGCGCGCCACACATGGCTGCATCTCCACCGTGTGATCTTCAATCCTCACATGCAAGCCATGAGAAGCTTCACATGGGTTGTGGTTTCCATGCAACCCATACAAAGCTTCACGTGGGTTGCAGCTTTCCTGTATCCCCATCACCTTGGTGGCATCACCATACATCTCCTTCGACATATCCCTTGATCCATGAGACAAAGCCGGACGATCCAAACACCCCTCGACACGTCTATACTCGGAGATGTGCCAAATGTAGGTGTCATACATTCGTCATCGTCGATGGCGTAGTTGAAGAACTATTGGTCTCTCAATTGTTCGCCTAGTACATTCTGCGATGAACCAGCGGTCCGACTTGGTTCCAACATTGCTAAGCGCCTATCTCGCCACCGTGGTACGGGAGTCCTCCTCCACCGTCACCGAGCTTTGATAGAGACTTCCTCGACCAAAATTCGCTTCACTCCATGCCGTTCCTCATGATCACGACCATAAGGACGGGAGTTGACCTCCATCGTCCACGGACTAGAAGCCGAGTGGTCGGGTCCACTTTGGTTTTTGCTTGTGGTCGTCGCCGCTTCGAGTGACAATCACCGACTCTTCTACATTCACCTTTGGAGTGGGAGATCAACTCCACCGCTCGAGGGAGGTTGTCCTCCGTCGTTCGCTCTCCACCACCATGATGGTGAACCTTATCGTCCTCAACTGCTCAACGGCATCATTTGGCATCAGCGATCCGTCCAACGTCCCATCACTCGCAGAGACTTCCACAAACACCAGCGGGTGAGCTAGGCTCCACTGCCATTAGCCTCAGCCTGGACTCATTCTCATGCCTCCCGGTGATTGTCAAGAGCCGATTTTGGGACTTGTAGAGTCTCTATGACTTTTCGACAAAAACCCCGGGAGCCTGAGTTCACTGTCGGGCCTTCTTTGGCCCTCATCAGTATCAACCCCGGGAGCTCAGCTCACCCGGATGGGTCTACCTGTGAAAATAACTGGACTTTGGGAGCGGGGCTCGCCGGACGGGGCAGCAGGACCTCGGGAGCAGGGTTCACCGAATAGGTCCTCTTCCTCCCACTAGCAGAAGGTGACTCCTCCATCTTAGCCTTCCCCTTTAGCTCTTGGGGAAACATGTGTGTGAAACGATGACCGGCAACCGAGGCACGGGAGCTAAGACCCTCGACCATGTCCTTATCTATCGTCACCGCCGTCATGCTATGAACAAATGGCTTGAGCGTAGCAGCATCAACAACCCCTGGAGGCGAAGTAGGCAATGACTTATATATTTTTTTACCAGTACTCTATTCAATATCAGTAGAAATCTTATTATTAGTAGCAGCCGACTTATATATTTTCAGAACATATGAACAAAAAAATCAGTATTAATTATTATGCTCTCTAACATTACTTACACAGAAACAACTGATAC
Organism: Dioscorea cayenensis subsp. rotundata; assembly: GCF_009730915.1. Lineage (NCBI taxonomy): Eukaryota > Viridiplantae > Streptophyta > Magnoliopsida > Dioscoreales > Dioscoreaceae > Dioscorea > Dioscorea cayenensis. The sequence continues at coordinate 10,049 of NW_024088188.1, forward strand.
TTCCCCTCCAGAGAGCTTCATCGGAATAGCATATAAACAAGCCATGCTCCATAGTGATTTCTGAAGTTCTATTGGCAATTAAATATCTGCCTGTATATAACTGACTCAGAAGAACCCAAGTAATTTATAGTCTCAAACTGCATGCCATGTAGTTGAGTCATAATAAAGTCACACATTTGCCATAAAAATTTGTTTATCCACCATTCAACCTGTGAAAACCAATACAGGTACAATAAAATAAAACTGTACAAGTGATGAGCTTAATTCCTAATCATAAAATATATAAATAAATAATTCAGAACATATTGAATACATAAGGCATACATATTATAATTTTGATACAATTAGGCACTACCAATATATAGAGATGAAGGAAAAAAAAAAATTGAAAAAGAGGTTTCATGAATCATACCAGTTGATATATCTTCACCAAGGTTCGTTTCATAGAAAAAATGTTTGGCTGGTGTACTTAAAATACATGCTTCCGTCTTCTGCATAGGCTACAAAACAGGTATTGTGATCCAAATGTAGTAGAAAAATGTTTCATGCTGTTGTATGTGTCCACCAAAGTTAGGCCTGCAACAAAGCACTAGAAATGAATAACTAGCTTATAGTAGAGATGTAATGAGTCATACAATATCCATATATATTCCGGTCATTATACCTAGCTCTCTTATCTGCATGACTAAGCCACCAATCAAACATAATGTTCACCTAAGAATCCTCTTCATCAGATTGAATTGTAGCTGAGGGATGGATCAATTGCACCATTAATTCCATGCATGTATGCATAGTTGCACATCATACAATTAAATCCACCAATATATTCTGTTCAAGATCAAATTCAAATTTTAATATTATTACCAACTGATAAATATATCTATCTTTTGGTAACATGAAAATAAGAATTAATTATGACATTGCTTACAAAGAAACAAGGGCACCCTTCCTCTGGAGAACTTCATCAGAGTAGTAAATGTGGATTCGAGCTTGCTCAAGCACATTGGAAATTATAGAAAGCATGGAGAAGGAAAGAAACCCCCCAAAGCATGTCAGGCCTCTTCGTATAACTCTTGCTCATTATTTCAATTAAGTTGAAACCATCAAATTATTATACACTTGAGTCATGATCAAGTTGCATATTAATTTGGCTGTGGAAATCAATACAACAAATACATACATCTCGCAATTCATTCTAAAGACAAATTAATAGAACCACCTAGCTAGGTAGCTAATGATATGCTCTCTTTTGTGGTCATAAATAGAAAAATAAATATATGATTCAAAACAAATTGAATACATACCAGTAATGGACGTCCACATGTCATTGTTCGGTGGTGATCTAATTAAAATAAAAGATTTCTTTCTCCTAATGCTCATCTGCATATATAGGCCATCACCAAGTAGACAAAATTACTATAATTCTGATGAACAATTAGGCACTCAAAAGTTAATCAAAATATAGCATAATAGAGACATCATGAGTAATAAAATTAATAATTAACATACCAGTGATGTTGGTTTCATAGTAATATGGTTCTTTGGTGTACTTCATATGCATGCGTTGGTCGTCAGCATAGCCTATGAATCGTGGTACTTGCTGAAGGAATGACCAATACCTATGACCTTGCAAACAGTCATGCAATGCTTGGGTACCGCACTCCAAATGCAACATAAACAGATTGTCATGAGGCTTTTCTTCTTGTTGTTGGAGGAAAGGGATGAGCCACCGAGGCAGACTATAATCAATCACCTTCAAGCTTCTCCACACACTCAAGCATTGGGCAATGAATGACTAATAATTTTCTCAATGTAGGGAGATGAGAGATTCTCGAAAGGCTGAGAGCTCCAAAAAATTCCAATTCTTGGATGTTAGCCTGATTCAAACCTCTTGGAAGGGATTTCAGCTTGGGGCAAATGCAAATGGAAATGCTCTTGAGATGGGGGAAGAACATTGATGGCTTGTGTGATTCAGGCTCGTTGTCTTCTTCTCCACTGATCAATGACCATTCCTCCCAATTAGACATGCACGCGAACAATAGGTATTCTAGCTTAGAGAAGGCACCTTCTGTAGGTTCGCCATAGTTACCAAGAAATTCAGGGCCAATTGATACAACAGTAGTTGCTCCTTCTATGCTCAGATACTTGAGCTGGGGAAGCTGAGGGCAATTTGAGCAATTAATTAATTTCAAAAAAATCAATTCTTGAAGAGCAGTGTTACTGGAAGTGGATGACATCCACTTTGGATATCGACCACCAAAAAAGTCCCGAATCAATAGATCTTCAAGGCATGGAGGGGGGCATAGGTCATCAAAGACTTGCACAATCTTGTCCATCTTTTGTTGTTGAATATGCCCATCAGTGTTAGGTGTGCAACAAAGCCTTAATTTTCTGAGTTGAGTCTTGCTTGATAGTACTGACGATGATGAACTTTTGCAGCTTGATTTCTCCAAGTTTCTTACATAAAGGTAACTAAGTTTTTCAAGCATATGTATCTCTTCTAAGGTGCATCCCTCTTCTCCATCGTCACCACTATCTCCGATGATCAATCCTTCCACATGATGAAAGTGTTCCAACTTGCCTAGTCCCTTTGGCACATAATTCAAAGGAGTGTCATTAACTCGGAGCCACCTCAAATTGTATAGCTTAGTTATGCAGTTTGGAAGGATATGCAAAGACTTGCAATCATTAAGCAACAAGAATTGCAAATTAATGAGATTTCCTAGAGAATCTGGTAGGTTTTGAATGCATGTATGCTCCAAATCCAAAAGCCTCAAGTGTACTAGATCCCCAATATTATCAGGGATATTCTCAATCTTGTCTCCAGTAAGAAGTAATACACGCAAATGTTTTAGATTTCCAATCACATGTGTATTTAAACTTGGAGGACCCCATAACTGCAAGTTTCTAAGGCGGTCAATATGTGGAATGCTCACACTTTCTCTATTACTTATAATTGTTAGATGACGTAGTTTTTGCATTGATCTGGTGCATTGTGCTTCTTGTGGATCTCCTAAAAAAATTTCATCACCTGCAAAAAACTGACCTAAAGCACGCAACAAATCATGCAGTGTGCATCTATACATATTTGCACAATTAGGATCGGGTTGTAAAAAACTCCTACAAATTAATTCCTTGTAATATCCTTTTGCAACATCCTCCAAAGATGCATTGCTGCTTGCTTCTATATAACCTTCTGCAATCCACTGGCAAACAAGATCATCACAATAAAGTTCATGATCATGAGGGTACAGAGAGCAATATAGGAAACAATGTTTAAGAGCTAAAGGTAAGGATTCATAGCTCAAGTACAATGCTCCTCGGAGCTCTTCTGGAAGTCCTGTAATAGTCCAAGCATTGCTGTTAAGTACATCCCCCCATTCTCTTTTATTTTGATCTTTTGTTATAAGAACACCTGCAATGGCTTTTATTGCGATAGGAAGACCATCGCATTTCTCAATAATCTGCATCCCTATGTCCTTCATTCTTTGAATATCTCTCTCACCATTATTTCTAAAAACCTTCTTGCATAGTAATTCTCAACCAAAATTCAACGGCAATTTGCTGACATTATGGATGTGAATTGCCCCCATTTTTATACCAGTATTTCTGTCTCTTGTGGTGACCAAGACTCTGCATTTTGTTGTTGCTCTTTCTATTGGATTTTTAATTAAATTAAGCCATACATCTGCATCCCAAACATCATCCAAAACTAGAAATAGGCTCTTCCTATGCAAGACATCACAAAGTATTTTTTGTAACTCTGCAACTGTCGTTGACTCTCCACAAGTACCTCCAACATTTCTTATGAGTTCCTTCAGCAAGTCGGTCCTTGATGTGTAGAATTTTGAAACACAAATCCATGATTGCAACACAAAATCATCATTTATCTTGGAATCATTATATATCAATTGTGCATGAGTGGTTTTGCCTATGCCCCCCATGCCAACAATGGCAAGAAGGCGGCATTTCTCTTCATGATGGTCGACCAATAAATCAACAAGACATTTAGTGGCATCTATAATATCCCAACCCACAATGTCAGATTCTAATAGGAAAGAACTTTGAAGATAAGAAGCTTCATTTCTGACATATGCATCGTCTGATTTAGAAGAAATTATAAAATTAAATTTATCCTTATCCTCAGATATCTCTGCTAATCTATCATTGAGACTTTTAATCTTATCAGCAATCTCATAGCGAACTGGCACACTACGCACACAAGAAAACAGGGGAAAGTTACAGCGTACCCTTGTTGAGACAGTAGCACTTGACTCAGCCAGCTGAGAATGATGATCATCATCTTGCAAAAGCCCAGTACCTTGTATCATGCACAGATCTATGATATCATCGGCATCGTACATCAAATCTTTCAGCTCATCGACCCATCCTTTGACAGTCTCGTCTTGTATCCTTCTCCTTTCAGCATCCTTGAGCACACGTGCAATCCTCTCCATCCTCCGCCGGAGTCTTTGAAGCTCATCCTTGACTCCTAACACCATGATGGCCTTCTCTTCAATGACATTTGTGAGCCTCTCCACCAGCTTCCCAGCAAATGCATCCATTATCATCGCCATGATCTTCTTCTTCTTCTTGCCAGAGAACAGCTCTCCGATGATGAGAAATCAGTAGTCACTGAAACCCAACATATATGGTTATATATGTAAAGGACATCCAGAGCCATGATTATAATACTACCACTTGCACACCTCCAAAAACAAAAACAAAAAAAATTGTGCAACTCCCATTACCTGGAAAATAGCGTCTTAAAAAAAAAAATCAATTAAATTAATCATTCAAGTTGCAGATACTCGCAGATCTACCCACTTAAAGTATAATTTATTTTCACAACATGACATTGTGAGTGTGCTGTATGCCACTTCTTAGATGCCTTAAAAATGATAAACAAATCATCGAACTTGTAAATCCTTGAGCATTGTGTCATATTATATATATATTACATGCTTTAAGATATATATTGTCAGCTAACATGATGAATGAACTATATGGCAGCTCTAGCATACATTGAAAGTAATTAACAAATCATTCAACATGTATAATGCTGAACGTTAATGAATCATATTATATACATCATATTAAGGACATACTCAAATCGTAAATTAAAGAAATTTATCGCCAATCCAATCAGTATATATATATGTGCCGGCAAAGATATCCAGGTAATTAATCAATTGGATGGAAATCTATTTGTTTTATATTTTAATGAAAGAGATATATGTTAAGTTTTCGTGAGGTGTTAGACTAAGCAAAGTTATTAGTTAATATATAGTTTTCCAATTTAGTCTGAAATTGAATGCTGCAAGTAACTCTCAACTTGCATTAAATTAATTAATATATGTACACCAAATTAAATTTAGTCATTCAAATTAATATTAAGCAAAGCACATGCACATGGGAGTGTTTGGAAGCTTGGATAACATGGGATGGGGATGGGATATCCACTAGTTAGCTTGTTTGGATAACTGGATTAGCATGGATGGGGCCATCCCCATCCCTGAAAAATTGGATGAGTGGCGTCCCACCAAATCGGTGGGACGCCACTCATCCCGTGATTTACTCTATCCTTCATCCCGCTCCCCATCCATCTTCACCCCTTTCTCATCGCGATATACTCACCAACTCTCAAATCTGCAAAATCTCGGGTGGAGGAGGCGGTGAACTTTAGGTTCTTCTCTCAGGATCTAGCGCAGGTCTCAACCATCTCGAGCGGCAGTTGCAGCGGCAGCGAACGGTTCTCTCCGGATCCACCGCAGTGAACAATTCTCATCCAGTTCTCATCCAACGCAAAGAACGGTTCTTATCTTCCTCTTTTTTTCATTAAAAAAAATAAGAAAATAAGAAAATCTCGGTTGTTTTTAAATGGAAAATAATTTATTTATCTCACTTTTTTTTAATTGGATCTGATCCTGTCCAAAATTTTGTTTGTTACTGTGGATCATATTATCTATATTAAAATTTGGATTTGTTTGTTACCAAAATTAGATATTGTTTAAGTCTTGGATTTGTTTGTTAACAAAATTTGGATTTGTATTGTTAGCAAAGTCACTTTTCTCTTGCATCCTTCGCAGCAATGAACAATTATCTTTATTATTGGATTACATCATGGTCAACTTAGCTTTATTATCATTAGTAATTTCTCAAACAAAAATTTCTATGATAAACACCATGCAACAACCATCACTGAATTACAAATCACTCTTTATGTTTAAGTCTTTACCATCCGCAAGAAAGAATGCTTTTAGATTAAACCCTTAATATATATATATATATATATATTGGTTAAACATTGCATTATTATATATAAGCTTATAGATATATTGCCACAGTATGTTATTTTCTCCTCTTTTTGTTTTGTTGTATTTTTAATAACTTTGATTAATGAGGCATATCTATTTATTTATGCATGCATTGACAATTAAACAGTGATATTGGATTGGATGCATCTCCCTCTATAGTTTTAATCAAGTGTTATATATTGATGCATATATATATATATATATATATATATATATATATATATATATATATATATATAGATCTCATAGATATTGCTGATTTTTAGTTAAACCGTTCAATTATTTAATTTGAAAATAAAAAACGGTACATATCATTCTCATTAGTGTATGAAAGGATAGCATTAGAGTTAGAAAAAAAAAAAAAAAGTTGGAGTATTGATGAAATGGGTAGTTGAGATATATCTTTAAATTATCATTTATGGCAAGATATACTTATAATGATCAATAAAGAGAAGATCATTTTGATCCCATTAATTGATCACAATGATGCATGAACTTTTGGAATATTGTATGGTGTCAACTTGTTCTGGTCTACATCCATGAATTTTTGAATCTCTTCTGCAAATAAGGTTATATATATATATATATAGAGAGAGAGAGAGAGAGAGAGAGAGAGAGAGGATACACTTAAGTTTTGTCATAGATTTTTTAAGCCCCTCCAGAAAGCATATGGTTTTGTCATGTCCTGTTTAATTTGAATTTGAATTTCAGAATTCTTACCGGTAACAGGGAAGATGATGGCTTTACTAGCTATCTACAATGATATAATTTTTTTTTTGACAAAGTCAAGAAACGACAAAGTAAAAGACAAATGGGTAGAGGTGCACTAGTTACAATAGCTTGACTGACCTGCTAGGGACAAACCCCGCCATGCAACCCTGGAGGGGAGAATGAGAGGTAATCCTCATACAAAACTTCCACAGAGGACCCAGAAAAGTGAATTGTAATATGATAGGCTTGAACTCGAGACCTCTTAATCATAAGTGCAAATAATTACCAGTGGGCTTGTTCACATTTCCTGATACAATTTCACTATAGCCCAAAGACGAGAAAAGATGACAAAAAAAAAATTGGTTCCATAACTCCCACAAATTTTGCAGACACAACTATTATAAGTGACGAGCTTAATTCCAATTCAGAAAATAGATTAAATAAATAATTCAAACATAGTAAATACATGAAAGAGTAAAAAGCAATGAGCCTCATACATATCAAGTCATTCATGTCCACATTTAATTCCTAATCATAATTCAAGCTTTCGCACCCCTATGTTTCTATGCCACCTAAAAACATACATATCATTTTAAATCAGAATTATTATTATTATTATTATTATTATTATTATTATTATTATTATTATATATCCAATAAAAAGGTAGTGTGGTCACATTACCACAATCCATAGTCATGTGGCAGGCATGTGATATGAAGGGAGATGATATTTAAAAAATAAATAAATAAATCATGAATTTATTAAGGAGGAAAAACACAATAAAAAACCAATGGTGTTTGGGTCAATTGATATCGGGTCTCTTGCGTAGGGCGTTTGTTTCAGAGAGGACCCGAGATCGAACCTCATGTCATATGTAAAGTGAGGGCACGTGGGTCGGTGTTGAGCTTTGCTCCTCACACGTGCACGTCCCTAGATTCTGGTGCTTGTCGTCTTTCTCAAAAAAAAATATATATAATAAAAAAAATAAAAAACCAATGTAGAGAGAACACATACAATATAATAACACAAATAGAGATACACTGGGTGTGGAAATAAGAAAAAATAAAAGCCAACTTTGACTGAATAGGAACATTTGGTGTAGAGAAGATCTTCTCCAAAAGATCAACAAAGGTTCTAGAAGTGGCTAGCCAGCTGAGTGTACTGGGCTTGAGGATCATGAATTTTTTTAATAAAGAAACATTTTTTTTTTTAAATTGAGCGCATGTCATTGGAAATGAAAGAAGGAAAGCATTATTATTAGTGTTGTAAATGGACTGAGTTTGAATGAGCTGGGCCAACTTAAACTCGGCTTGCAATGGAGTAGCATTAGCTCCAAATTGGTTTGAAAGTTTGGGTTCAAGTTGAGTTTGATTTTAATTTTGAAAGCTTGAGCCTTTAGCTGGAAATTAAAATAAAATTATTCTGTTTTCAAAACTTCAAATCTGATCGGACTTAATTCGAAACAAAAACTTCATTTATAGTTTGATGTTTTCAAGACTTTGTGTTAAAGAAAACTACTGTCCACTGATTAACATAATAAAATCAAAGTTCTTTTTTCATTTTTATTTTACTATATATTTTTATCATTAATTATTTTCGAATACATAGAATCACAATTTATAAAACTGCTAATATGATTCTCTCTTGGATTTCTGCAGACACAAATTCCCACCAACAGGACGCCTCTGAGGGAACTCAGAAGATCAAGCGTTCCCTAAACTTCCTCAGTTCCAGATCCACTGACCGAACCGGGGATTTGGCGCCCGATCCGATTCAGGAGTAGTTCGTCTCTTCCTCCTCTGAACTGGCCAATGTCTCCTAGTGGCCGACTTCGCCAGTTTCAGATTGTTCTCCGCTTCCCTTTCTCGTTTTTGCTTTCTTTGTACTGCTCTCCTCATCCCTCGGTGAGGATAGCGATCAACGCTTTGCTTTCTTTTTTTGTCGTCTGTCCCTTTGAACTTTGTTACTATCTGCTTTTTTTTTAATAAACTTGTGATTTATCCATTTTATTCAAAAAAAAAAAAAAACATAGAATCATGAAGTTCACTGTATAGTTTTAGTAGGTATATATCTAATAGTTTAAAAATGAGAGACCATAATAGGTTAAAAAGACTTTTTATAAAGTGGATAACCACAAATGCATTAAACAAAGAAAACAATTACAAAGCACAAAAAAAGACAAAATTCATGGACTAAAAACTTTTGATAACATCCATTTTTTTTAAAAAAAAAAAATAACTTTTCGAAAACATTAATAAAATGTTTTTTTTTTTACCAAAACATCCTACTCTTGTATGCATTTTTTTTCCAGGGAAAGATAAAAAGAGGGATACTCTTTTCTTCATAATTTTGTTAAAGCAAATTTCAACCACTGTAAAGGTATTACAATGCAAGTATATATTATCTTGGTATTAAATAAAAACCAAGAAGTTAATGATTGTTTAGTCTTAAATAAAATCAATATTTTCGAAGAAGTAAATTATGATTTTTTCAGCTAAGCATTGATTCACCATCATAATTTTGTAGAAGTTCACTAAATTAATAATAAAGATCATAGAAGTAAATTAAATTTGAACTTGAATTTCAGAATTCATAATAGCAAGAAAGCAATTCATCACTTGAGTTTAGAGACAAATAAAGACAAACATTATCATCATTTACTGGATAAATAGCAAACATAACAAAGCAAGAGTTACATCGATAGCTCACCACTACAACTTGAGAGTTAGTATTTTTCTTTTTCTTTTTTTTCCCCCAACCAGAGCTCAAGGTTTTCGATCCATGACTTGGCCACATTTCAAAATGAAAAAGAATAGTTTCATAACTGATACAAAGTCCACCCCAAACTGAACATCAACACTGCAGTTCAATCCTCCATTCATCAGTTCTGTTGTCAGCTAAAATCAGGGCTGTGTCTTGGTCTTGACCATGATATGTGCTTAAGCATAGGATTCATTTTCATCGGCTTGAAATGTAGCCAAGGAACTGCATATCCACCAATTAATCCTGTTGTTCAATATCAAATAAACGTTTCATTATTGACAGCTCGGTGCACACATGAAGAAAATAAATACACTATAGGTTCTGTAACATTATAATTTTCAAAGAAAGAAACAGAGCATCATGTATAATCAGCTCGTAAGAAACGGTCACTCATTATTGTTCATGAAAAATAAGTAAAGAAAGAAATCAATTATTAAAGAATTTGACATGCTATTCTATCAATCACCAAAGCTCAAGGTGTAAATTAAAGAAATCAGTTAAAAGAAAACCATTCCCTAAGTTGGATATGACTTAATAATAAAGTCAGATATTTATACGGCAAACACATACACATATCATAATTTTGAAGATAGAACTATAACAAGTGGCGAGCTTAAGTCCAAATCATGAAACTGATCAATATAAATGCAAAACAGCCAGATTTAAAACATCAAAGACTAAGGTGCAATGAGTCATGTATATATATATATACCAAGTCATGCATCTTCTCATCTCATTCCTTTGGTGCTCCAATATTGTACTTCAAGCTTCTGTCCCCGTATGCAGCTGTGCCACCAAAAGACATATATATCATACAAAATCAGAAATTATCATATGAAGGATACAAACGTTACATTGTCACATTACTTCATGAAAAAGCACATCAGAGGCACCCAAAAGCTTCATCAAAGACTTGATTAATTGGTGTACTAATTCCTCCAGAAAAGAGAAACTCCTGCACATTAATTGTTCAGAAAAATAAGCAAAGAAGGATATCAATTCAACTCAAGAAATAAGTAAAATTTCACTTCTACTCACAAAGAAAATTTAAAAACCAAGTCACGAAATCCTCCACAAAAACCATCATCTCAAGTTGAAAGTTGAAAGGATATGATTTGTAAGCTCAAACTAATCACGCAGTCGAGTCATCAAGTCGCATATTTGCATAAAGAACTTGCTTCTCAACCATTCCTCCTGTGAAACCAAGTAAACAAACACATATATATATCACAATTATAAAGATACAAGTAACAAGTTTATAGTATCGAGCTTAATTTATTGATAATAAAGTTAGAGTTCCAATGAGTCATATATATATATATATATATACCAGCCAGTCATTATACAGGCTTGCATCTCATTCAACTACTTGAAGTTACCCATCCCAGACCTCATCTGCATAATTTAGGAACCAGGTAGACATAAAATTATCCTCACGTATCCTCTTCATCATATTGGATTGTAACCAAGGGATCAGCTGAGCCATTCCAAACAGAATATATATCCATCAGTACTCTGTTCAATATCAGATTTAATTTTTAATATTATTGGCAACCGATTTATATGTTTTCTGAACATATGAACAAAAAATTAGAATTAATTATTAGGCTCTCTCACATCACTTACAAAGAAACAACCAACACTTCCCCACCAGAGAGCTTCACAGTATTTTTGGAAATTCTATTGGACATGCAATACTTAACAATCTGCATGTATATAACTGGCTCAGAAGAAAATACTCTTAACATTTTGTTGAGAATAAACAAAAAAGAAGAAAACCAATCATTAAAGAATTGGCATGTTAGTCTATCAATGTCCTAAATTCATGGTGTAAATTAAGCTGTTACCAAGACCAAGGATTAATTTTTGTACTCTGAATGGACATGAATTTCTCCACATAAACCATCAGCTCAAGTAATTTGTACTCTCAAACCGCATGCCCTGCAGTTAAGACATAATAAAGTCTCATATTTTCCATCAAAATATGTTTATCCACCATTCCACCAGTGAAAAAAAATACAGGGTAAACAAAATAGAACCACACAAGGGATGAGCTTCATTCCTAACTATCAAATATATATACATTAATGATTCAAAAGAGATTGAATACACAATGCATAAATATGCAGCAGGAATTCAACCATAAGGAATATATATCATTCTTTTGATAAACTGTTAGGCACTTTCAATATACAGAGACAAAAGAGGAAAAAAAATTAAATGGATAAAAAGATTTCATTAAACTTACTAGTTGGTATATCTTCAACAATGATGGTTTGACAAGAAAATGGTTTCTTAGTGTACTTAAAACACATGCTTCCGTCCTCTGCATAGGCTACAAAATGGGGCACTTGCTGGAGGAGCAATCAGTATGGACACCCTTGCAAACAATGATTCAGTGCTTATAAGTGGAATTCATCCTCACGAGACTTCTTATATTGTTGTATATGTCCACCAGAGTTAAGCCTGCAATAAAGCACTAGAGTTCTCAGCAAAAACATATGCATTACAATTCTAAAGATATGAATAACAATCTTATGGTAGTGATGTAATGAGCATATAATATATATATATATATACATACCAGTCATTATACATGTCCACATCTCATTCAGCAAGTTGATCAGCCTAACTTCATCCTAGCTCTCTGCAATATATAGAGATGAAAGAGAGAAAAAAATAAATTGAACAAAGAGGTTTCATGGATCATACCAATTGCCATATTTTCATCAAGATTGGTTTGATAGAAAAATGTTTGCTTGGCGTACTTAAAATACATGCTTCCATCCTCTGCATAGGCTACATAACAGGTACTTGCTGGAGGCTTAGAAACACTGATAGAGTGCAATGGGCACTGTGATTCAAATGGAAGTGGAATTGAGAGTCATGATACTTCTCATGATGTTGTATATGTCCACTAGAGTTAGGCCTGCAACAAAGCATTAAACTTCTTGGCAAAAACATACATATCACAATTCTAAAGATATGAACAAGTAGCTTATAGTAGAGATGTTTCGAGTTATATAATATATATATATACCATTCGATATTCATGTCCACATCTCATTCAACAAGTTGAAGTTAATTTCATCCCAGCTCTCTTATCTGCATGATTAAGCCACCAATCAGACATAAAATTGTCCTAAGAATCCTCTTCATCAGATTGAATTGTAGTTGAGGAATTGATTAATCGGACCAATCCTTGCATGTATGCATTATTGCACATCATATAATTAAATCCGCCCATATACTCTGTTCAACATCAAATTGAAATTTTAATATTATTAACAGTTGATAAACATATCTGTCTTTTGGTAACATGAAGATAAGAATTAATTACAAAATTACTTACAAAGAAACAAGAACATTCCTCCTCCAGAGAGCTTCATCAGAGTAGTAACATATATACTCCCAAGTCAAGTAGATGTGGATTCAAGCTCAAGTCCCATGGAAATTAAAGAAAGCATGGAGAAGGAAAGAAACCCCCCAAAACATGTCAGGCCTCTTCGTATAACTCTTGCCCATTATTTCAATTAAGTTGAAACCATCAAAGTATCATACAATTGAGTCATGATCAAGTCACATATTGATTTTCCTGTGGAAATAAATACAACAAACACATAAATCTCACAATTCATTCTAAAGATAAATTAATAGAACCAGCTAGCTAGTGATATCCATAATTCAAAACAAATTGAAGACATACCAATAATGGATGTCCGCATGTCATTGTTCGGTGGTGATCTAATTCAAGCAAAGGAATTCATCCACCTAATCCTCATCTGCATATATAAGTCACAACCAATTGAACATAAAATTATTACAATTCTGATAAACAATTAGGCACTTATAAGTTATTCAAGCACTAACAGAGACATCGTGAGAAATAAAATGAATAACATACCAGTGATGTTGGTTTCATAGTAATATGGTTCTCTGGTGTACTTCATATACATGCGTTCGTGCCCTGCAAAGCCTATGAAGCGTGGTACTTGCTGGATTAACGTCCAGTGTGGACGCCCTTTCAAACATCCCTTTAGTGCTTGGGCACTGCACTTCAATTTCAACTGGAATAGATCGTCATGAGGGTTTTCTTCACGTTGTTGGAGGAAAGAGATAAGCCACTGAAGGAGACTAGTGTTGATCTCTTCAAGGTAAGAGATGAGTGACTGAGGGACACTAATGTTGTTCCGTTCGAGGTAAAAGATGAGGCACAGAAGGAAACACTGAGGGAAAATAGTGTTGTCCACTCGATGATCAACCACCATCAAGCTCTGCAAAGACTCGAGCTTCTCCACACACTCCATCATTGGGCAATCAGCAACTATCAGTTCTTTCAAGAAAGGGAGATGAGAGACCCTTGAAAGACTGTGAGCTTTTCTGATGAACATCTGTGCGATGTTAACCCGATTTAAGCCACTTGGAAGAGCTTTCAGCTTACGGCATTCAATAATGGAGATGCTCTTGAGACGGGGGAAGAACATTAATGGCTTCCTAGATGCAGGCTCGTTGTCTTCTTCTTCTCCACTGATCAATGACCATTCCTCCCAATTACTCATGTTCATGAATATTAGGGATTCAAGCTTAGGGAAGGCAATTTCTGTAGGTTCTCCATTATAATTACCGAGAAATTCAGGGCCAATTGATACAACTGCAGTTGCTCCAACTATCTTCAGATACTTGAGCTGGGGCAGTTGGCCAAGCTGGGGAAGATGAGGGCAATTTGAGCAATTAATTAATTGCAAATAAATCAATTCCCGAAGAACAGTATTAATGGAAGTGGATGACGACATCCACTTTGGATATTGACCACCAAAAAAGTCTTGAATCAGTAGATCTTCAAGGCCTGGTGGGGGGCATAGGTTATCAAAGACTTGCACAATCTTATCAGTCTCTTGCTGTTGAATATCCCCATCAGTGTAATTAGCTGAGCAACAAAGCTGTAATTCTCTGAGGTGAGTCTTGTTTGATAGCACTGAAGCACTTTTGCTGCTTGATTTCTCCAAGTTTCTTATAGAAAGGTAATTGAGTTTTTCAAGCATCTGTAGCTCTTCTAAGTTGCATCCCTCTTCTCCATCATCACCAATACTATCGCTGATGATCAATCCTTCCACATGATGAAGATGACCCAACTTACCTATTCCCTTTGGCACATATTTCAAAGGAGCCTCACTGACCCGGAGCCATCTCAAATTGTGTAGATTAGTTATGCTGTTTGGAAGGATATGCAAAGACTTACAATCATTAAGCAACAAGAATTGCAAATTAATGAGATTTCCCAGAGAATCTGGAAGATTAAGAATGCATGTACGCTCCAAATCCAAAAGCCTCAAGTGTACTAAATCCCCAATACTGTCAGGGATATTCTCAATCTTGTCTCCATTAAGAAGTAATAAACGCAAATGTTTAAAGTTGCCAATCACTTGTGTGTTCAAACTTGGGGGAGTCCATAATCGCAAGCTTCTCAGGCAATCAAAATGTGAAATGCTCACACTTTCTCTATTACCTGTAACTGTCAAATGGCGTAGTTTTTTCGATTTGGTGATTTGTGCTTCCTGTGGATCTCCTGAAAAACTTTCACCACCTACAAAAAACTCAGCAAGAGCTCGCAACAAATCATGAATTGTGCAAATTGACATATCTACATACACAGGGTCAGGTTGTAAGAAACTCCTACAAATTAATTCCATGTAATAGCTTTTCGCAACATCCTCCATTGATGCATTTCCCTTTGCTTCAATATAATCTTCTGCAATCCATTGACAAACAAGATCTTCTAATTTAAGTTCACGACCACGGGGGTAAAGAGCACAATAGAGAAAACAATGTTTAAGAGCCAAAGGTAAGGCTTCATAGCTCAAGTATAGTGCTCCTTGAAGCTCTTCTGGGAGTCCTGTAATAGTCCAGGCATCGCTATTAAGCACATTCTCCCATTCTCTTCTATTTTGGCCTTTTGTTACAAGAACACTAGCAATTGCTTTTATTGCGATGGGAAGACCATCGCATTTCTCAACAATTTTCATCCCTATATCCTTCATTCTCTGCATATCTCTTTTATCATTGTTTGTGAAAACTATTTTGCATAGCAATTCCCAACCAGAATCTAAAGGTAGTTTGTTGACATTGTGGATATGTATTGCCCCCATTTTTACGCTAGTGTTTCTATCCCTTGTGGTGACCAAGACTCTACATTTTGTTGTTGTTCCTCCGATCAGATTTTTAATTAAATCATTCCAAATGTTATCATCCCAAATATCATCTAAAACTAGAAATAAGCTCTTTCCATGCAAGACATCACAGAGTATATTTTGTAACTCATCGATTGTTGTGGACTCCCCATATCCACCCCCAGTCTTTCTTATGATTTCTTTTAGCAAATCAGTCCTTGATGTGAATGATTTTGAAACACAAATCCATGAGCATAAAACAAAAGCATCTTTTATTTTTGGGTTGTTATATATTTGTTGTGCGAGCGTTGTTTTGCCTATACCCCCCATGCCAACAATGGCAAAAAGACAGCATTTCTGTTCATGTGGAGAGACCAATAATTCAACAAGTCTCTTAGTAGCATCTTTGATATCCCAACCCACAACGTCAGGTTCAAGCAAAGATGAACTCTGGCGATAAGAAGCTTCATTCATGGCATTTGCATCATTTGATTTGGAAGAAGTCATGAACTTAAACTTAATCTTATCCTCAGATATCTCAGTTAATCTATCATTGAGACTTTTAATTTTATCAGCAATCTCATAGCGAAATGGCACACTGCACACACAAGAGAACAGAGGAAAGTTATAGCAGCGTACCCTTGTTGAGGCAGTAGTGCTTGACTCAGGCAGCTGAGAATGATGATCATCTTGCAAGAGTCCAGTGCCTTGTATCATGCAAAGATCAATGATGTCTTCAGCATCGTACATCAAATCTTTCAGCTCATCGACCCATAATTTGACAGTCTCATCTCGGATCCTTCTCCTCTCGGCATCCTTGAGCACACGTGCAATCCTCTCCATCCTCCGCCGGAGCCTTTGGAGCTCATCCTTGACCCCTAACACCATGATTGCCTTCTCTTCAATGACATTGGTGAGCTTCTCCACCAGCTTCCCGCCAAACGCATCCAATAGCATCGCCATGATCTTCTTCTAAATTGATCACTGATCAGAAGTTACTCAGCAGTATGATAATGAACCGGCCTCTGAAGCCTCCTAGCATGGTTATATAATGCAAGGAGATACATTAATGATTAGAATATTATCATTTGCAAAACCTCTAAATTAAGAAATATACAAAATTATATACAACTCCCATTGACTGGGAAATTTCTTTTTAAAATATATATATTATTAAAACATATTTTTATGTCCACAGACATTAGTTGTATAGTCAATGGACTGCAATTCTGTTTCTAGCGCACCTTGCAAGTTGAATTAAATTGATTAATTCAACTTGCCGATACTCACAGATCCACCCTCTTAAATATGATCAATTTGCACGACAAGACATGGTGAGTGAGCTGTATCCCACTTCTTGGATACCTTTACATATAATTAATTCCCTGACTGTCATATTATATTATAATAATTAAATCGTACTAATTAATTACATGGATTAATATATATATATATATATATATATATATATGTATATTTTAACTAAACATTATGAATGAGAAGTATGACAGCTTTTGTACACCTTGAAAGTAATTATAAGAAATCATTAACTTGTATAACTCTTAACTAGCATTAATTAATTCCTTCACGTACAGCAGGTTAAATTTAGTCTTCCAAATTAATATTTTCAAGTCGATTATTTGTACTATTTATTTTAATATTTTATTATCCATAAATATATATATATATATATAACACAAACGACATCTTAATTTTCACTAAGAAAAACTCAATTTCTCCACTAACATCGTCATGATTTTCTTACCAAGAACAGCTCTCCGATGATCACTTACAAGTTAACCAAAGCTATGATAAGTAATGAACCAGTCTCTGAAACCAAACATGGTTATATATGTAAAAAGATCTAATGATTAGAATACACCGACTTGCACACCTTCAAACAAATAAAAAAAAAAAAATTGTGCAACTCCCGTCACTTAAAATTAGTATGGTCTCTTTTGTTACTTTTGTATGGTCAATGAACTGCAAGTCACTTCTAGGAAACCTTGAAAGTTATGTTAAATTAATCATTCAACTTCAGATCTACCACTTAATTAATTGCATATAATCAATACCAAGCTTATAATCTACACAAACAAAACATGT
Source organism: Dioscorea cayenensis subsp. rotundata (assembly GCF_009730915.1). Classification (NCBI taxonomy): domain Eukaryota; kingdom Viridiplantae; phylum Streptophyta; class Magnoliopsida; order Dioscoreales; family Dioscoreaceae; genus Dioscorea; species Dioscorea cayenensis. The sequence continues at coordinate 28,114 of NW_024088188.1, forward strand.
TGAGTAATCAGCTGTCTGCCATTACTTGGGCACCTTATAAATGACAAACACATCATTCAATTTCTAAATCATTGAACATTGTATCATATTATATTACAATAATTAAAACGTACTAATTAATTACATAGTTTAAGATATATTTTGTCAACTAAACATGATGAATTAGCTGTATGACAGCTCTTGTATACCTTGAAAGTACTAAACAAAAAATCATTCAACTTGCATATCATTAGTACGAATTTTATTTTAAAAGATCAAAACTACATGTTCAGTCCATCTCTAATAACTAATTATGAATTGCAAGTCTCATCTATAATCAATTGCATAAAAGCTCTATATTTGTCCTTTCATATTTAATGATTGTGCATCCATTTTATTGAAATGTAGATTAGGGGCAATAACCCTTAAATTTATTGGTATTAGGTCCCATTGTATTTCATGTGCACACATATTTGAACTTGACATGTCCACATTCCTCAAAAGTAAATAAATAAATAAATAAATAAAAATAACAAAAACAAATGTAGATGAGGGATTGCACATCATAGTAATGTTTGATTGGTGGAGGAGGTTTTTTTTATTATTAATAGGCAACAAACGCCTCCTATTTAAGAAATTGTTCAAATAATAAATAAGTACATAAATGCACTAGTTACAGTGGCTTATAGACCTCTTGCGAAAATCTCCCTGTCTTGCAACCCTGGAGTGGTGAAACTATTATTTTTCCCATATGGGACCCGCACACATGCCATAAACAGTACAAAAATAGTAATGGGTCTAAGTGTATAGTGTATAAATAGTACAATAATAGTACTACAGGGGGAAGGATTCAAAGTCTTGTCTTATCCTTGTACTCTTGTGGCATACCATTAGGCTAATGGTTAATTGGTTGATGAGGTTTGAATGGGATTTCGCCATTCACTTAAACAGGGCAAATAACGTAAAGCATAATCATGGAAAAGTCACTATCCCATGATTATTTAAGAAATAATTTATTATAATTAATTAAACACATATAACTCTAAAACTAAATATTATACTCAATTAATTAATTGCAGTGATAATAGAATCCTTTTAATTTATTCAAACAATAAGTAATTTTTTTTATTAATTATGTTACTACAACTAACTAAACAATAAACATTAAAAGGTTTGCATTATCATTTATAATAGTAAAATACCTAATAAAAAACATATATTCAATTCTCTCACATCCCTCCTCCAAGCACATATCCATCCAAAGATAAGGCCGTTCAACTAACTAAAAACTAAATATTGTACTCAATCAACTAATAACTCTTAGGGGTCGTTTGGTTCGTGGTAATAACATATTACCACGTAACGAGATTACTATGGTAATATGAGTTGGAATGTTATATGGTTGGGAATATTGCGGTAATTTAATATAACCATGTTTGGTTGGAAACTCTTATTACCGGGAATAGTTCATTACCATGTTTGGTTGTCATGGTAATCAATTTGTTAAAATATAAAAAGTTGTAAGATTACCATGGTAATCCAAGATAGACACCAAATTTGGTGGTAATAGGATTACCACTTTTTTGGTAATATTTATAAGTTGGTAATGTGATATTACCATCCACATTACCACCGGTGCAATGCCAAACATGATAATATTTTCAGATTACCACGTAACACGTGGTAATCTTTCTACATTACCGCGAACCAAACGGCTCCTTATAATAATAGTGTATTGCAAGCATTGGAATTTGCAGTTGAAAAGTCCATTTTATTTTATTTTATTTTATTTTTTGACTAATAGGCAATAAGCGCTCCCTATTTAAGAGATTGTCAAAGAGACAAATAAGTATAGAAGTGTACTAATTACAATGGCTTACAGACCTCCTAAGAAAATCCCCTTACTTTGCAACCTGGAGGGGTGAAGCCGCTGTTTCTCTCATAGGATACCCAAGCCCATAAATAATATTGATGAACAATATTAGACCCAATTGTACACAGTATATGAACAGTACTGCCGAGGAAAGGATTTGAACCCTCGCCCTCCCCCTTGCACTATTTGTGTCATACCAGTGAGCTGTCCAATAGTTCACAAAAAGTCCATTTTATAATTAACAAGACAAGATGTGTGACTCGTTCAATTATTCTTTTAAAAATACAACATTAATGTTTTGAACTTTCTTTCTTATAAATATTTTTTTATTTATAAATTTAGTCATATAGATAAATATATTTTTTAAAAATACAAATTTATTTTACAAATAGTTAAAACTCAAAGTGTTGAAAAAACACACACAAACAAACATGGAAAGTGTATATATGTTTATATATGTATATTTATATTTTTGAGACGTCAAAGTTTCTCCTAGGTACTTGACTGGGTTGGTCCAGCTTAAGCTTGAGCTCAATTTGAGGTTGAATTACCTCAAAAGTGCTTACTCAAGGCCAGCTTAAATAGATTAGAGCCCAACGACTTACATGCCCAAAATAATATTTGTGAAACCAAACTAAACTAATAAATCCCCTTACCATGTAACTTTAGAGAGGGAAATGACATTCTCCCACAGGGCACACAATGAACATTACTACTATACTAATTTTACAATATTTACACAATACTACAATAGTATTGACAACCAAGAAATTATATATTGGGTCTACCTATTCATCATTCAAATAACAATTCACTGCATTAGTCAGTGATTTATATAATAAAATCAATTTTTTTTTACTTTATATTTAACTATATATTTTTTATTAATTATTTTTCAATACATACATTCATAAGTTTCACAATATAGCTCCAGGGAGTACATATATATAATAGTTTGAAAATAGGAGACCAAAATGAATAAGAATAAATAAATAAAATTTATTATGTTTAAAAAAAAAAATAGATAAGCCACGCCAAATTAAAGGAGAGTGGATAAAACAGAAAGACAAAATTTATGGACTGAAAATTTCTGAAAACATTAATAAATTTTTTTTTCTTATTTTTATTATATATACTCCTTCCAATCTTATTTACTTGTTTTACTCCGCTCATTTTATCTGTCGTGAATAACCGAATCTCACATAGTAAGAAAGTTAGTTATTTCACATAATTTAATATAAAATTAGTTATCTTTTCAAAATTACCCCTAATTTATATCTTGACATTTCTCTCTCATATTAAATTTCAAGAAGAAAATTAAATAGAGTATTAGGGTAATTTTGGAAAAAAAATAATAAATGCTTCTTGATATTAAAAAATGACAGATATAAAGGAACATGAGTTTATAACAGATAAAAAAGAATGGAGGGAGTATTTTAGAAGATTTCACTAGTCTTTTGTACATGTCCATTTAGATAATTTATGAAGCATTAAATAATTTTTTTCAACTTTACCATTTATTTTTAATATATTACTCTATTTTTCAATATTTTTTTGGAAAGCTTAAACACTTTGCTAAGAGAGAAAAAAAGATAAAATTAAATTATAATAAAAAATTAATGAAGTCTTGATGGGTTTAAAATGGGGTAATTTTGGAAAATTGTCAACCAATGGATATCCAATGGTATGCCACAAAAGTGCTCAGGGGGAAGACAAGGGTTTGAATCCTTCCCCAGACACTAATGTTCATTTACTGTACATTCAGGTCAAATAATGTTCATTAGTACTATTCATAGGCCTGGGTGTGGGTCATCAGTAGGAGAAACAGTGGTTTCACCCCTCTAAGGTTGCAGGGCAAAAACTTTTTCTAGGAGGTTTGTAAGCCATTTTAACTAGTGCACCTCTGTACCTGTCTATCCCTTGACAATCCCTCAAATGGGGGCACTTGTCGCCTGTTACTCAAAAAAAAAAAAAAATTGAAAAGTTGATACAATTTTTTATAAATTTAAGACTATAAGTAATCTTAACTAATTTTTTAATGGGTTTGAATCTATTAAAATGGACAAGTAAAAGGATCAGAGGAGGGAGTATATATATATATATATATATATCCTAAAATCCTACTCTTGCATCATTTTTTTTCAAAAGAAAGATAAAAAGAAGGATACTCTGTTCTTTATAATTTGTTATAGTATATTTCAACCACTGTAAGGGTTTTGCCTGTCAATTTACATTATCTTGGTATTAAAGAGAAACTAAGAAATGATTGTTTAGCCTTAACTAAAATCAATATTTTTGAAAAAGTAAATTATAATTCCTTCATTGTAAACTAACTCTATTAAAAGTTTGATATGTCTTACAAAAGATCTCCAAAGTATTCATAAGCATTACAAATTTACATAAACTCAAAGAAATTAACTAAGATAAACTCAATAATTCAAAGGATGATAAAAACATAGAGCCGATAAAAAGCTCCATTAATATCTCGTGCAAACATAGAGTTATATTATGAGTAATTAATAAACATCAGTCATGTCTTCAACAAAGGTTTGTTTGGTAGAAAAATTTTTATAATTCAAACACATGCCTCCATCTTTTGCACAACCAGTTTGGGCACTGGATTTCAACCAGTTTGGGGAAACTGATATCAAATAAACATCAAAACTGCAGTTCAATCCACATTTCATCAGTTCTGTTGCGAGCTAGAAACAGTGCTGTGTCATGGATTTGATCATGATGCGCTTGAGCATAGGATTTATTTTCATCGGTTTGAATTGTAGCCAAGGAATCACGTATCCAGCAATTAATCCTGTTGTTCAATACCAAATAGACGTTTCATTATTGACAAGTGATATTTTGATCGACACACATATTAATAAAAAGAAAGCACTGCAGGTCTGTAACATTATAAGTTTCAAAGAAAAAACAGAGCATCCTATACATAATCAGAAAAATAAGTATATAAGGAAATTAACTGTTAAAGAATTTGATATGCTATTCTATCAATCTCCAAAGCTCATGCTGCAAATTAAAGAAATCAGTAAAATGAAAACCATCCTCCAACTTGGATATGACTTGGTACTAAAGTCAAATATTTATACAACAAACACATAGACATATCACAATTCTGAAAATAGAAATAAACCAAGTGATGAGCGTAAGTCCAAATCATGAAATAGATTAATAAAAATGCAAAACATATTGAAGACATGAAAGATTAATTAAAGATGCAATGAGTCATATATACATATACCAAGTCATGCTTGTCCGCATCTCATTCCTTTGGTGTTCTAATTGAAATTCAAGCTTCAGTCCCCCGATGCAGCTGTCACCAAAATATATACATATCATACAAAATAAGAAATTGTCAAATAAAGAGTGCAAAGGTTGCATCGTCACATTACTCAATGAAAAAACACAGCACTCCCACCCAAAGCTTCATCAAAGACTTGATTGGAATACTAACTCTTCTGCAAAAGAAAAACTCATAACATTAACTGTGCGGAAAAATAAGCAAATTAAGGGAATCAATTCAACTCCAAAAATAAGGAAAATTTCATCTCCACTCATACAAAATTTAAAAATCATCACATCAAGCTAAAAGTTGAAACCAAGTGATTTGTAAGCTCAAACCATCATGTAGTTGAGTCCTCAAGTCACAATTTGCCATAAAAATCATGTTTATCAGCCATTACTCCTGTGAAACCACGAAAACAAACACATGCATATTACAATTATAAAGGTATAAGTAACAGATTTATAGTGTCGAGCTTAATTTATAACTATAAAGCCAGAGTTGAAAAATGAGTCATATATATATAGATATATACATACGAGTTGTTATACACGTCCACATCTCATTCAACTACTTGAAGCTAACTTCATCATATTGAATTGTAGTCAAGGGATCACCTGAGCCCTTCCAAGCATAATAAATATCCACCAGTACCTGTTTAGCATCCATTAGAAGTTTTATTATGATTAACAGCTGATTTATATATTTTCAGAACATATGAACAAAAAAAATACAATTAATTATTAGGCTTCCCGACATTACTCACAAAGAAACAACCTGTACTTCTCCTCCAGAGAGCATCATTAGAATAGCATACACACAAGCCATGCTCCATAATATTTTCAGAAGTTCTGCACATCCAAGACATAAATATCTGCATTCATATAACTGACTCAGAAGAACCCAGGTAATTTGCACTCTGAAACTGCATATCATGCGGTTAAGTCATAATAAAGTCTCACATATTGAAATAAAAATATGTTTATCCACCATTCTACCTATGAAAACCAATGCAGGATAAATAAAATAGAAGTGCACAAGTGATAAGCTTAATTCCTAATCATAAAATATGTAAATAAATAATTCAAACAGATTGAATACATAAGGCATACGTACAAGACAGCTACTTCAATCAAATTCAAGCTTTCATTCTCCTCTTCATCTGCAGCAGCTATCCAACCACAAGCCATACATATCATAATTTTGATACAATTAGGCACTTTCAATATATGGAGATTAAAAAGAAAAAAAAAATTGAATAAAGAGGTTTCATAAATCATACCAATTGATATATTTTCGTTAATTAAGATTGGTTTGATAAAAAAACGTTTGCTTGGTGTACTTTAAATTACATGCTTCGGTCCTCTGCAGAGGCTACAAAACTGAGTACTTGTTAGAGGCTTGCAAACACTATTGGAGTGCTTGGGCACTGTGACCCTGAAACAATGCAATGGAGTTCTTTGCAAATACATGCATATCAAGATACCAAAGAAATGAGTAACTAGCTTATAGTAGAGATGTAATGAGTCATATAAATTAGATATATACCTGCCATTATACATGTCCACATCTCATTCAACAAGTTGAAGCAAGTTTCATTCTAGCTCCCTCATCTGCATAATTAAGCCACCAATCAGACATAAAATTCTCCTACAAATCCTCCTCATCATATTGAATTGTAGTTGAGGAATTGATAAATCGCACGATTCCTTGCAAGTATGCATAATTGCAGATCATATAATGAAATCCACCCTTATACTCTGTTTAAAATCAAATTGGAATTTTAATGTTATTAACAGTTGACAAACATATAGATCTATCATTTGGTAAACATGAAAAGTAGAATAAATTATTACAACACTTACAAAGAAACAAGAACACTCCCCCTCCAGAGAGCTTCATCAGTGTAGTAAAAGAGCCATGCATATCACAATTCACAGTCAAGGAGATGTGGATTCAAGCTCAACTCACATTGAAAATTAAAGAAAAATGAAGAAGGAAAGAAACCCTCCCAGAGAATGTCAGGCCTCTCTGTATAACTTGAAACCATCAAATTATTATAATACACTTGAGTAATGTGGTTTTCAGTTGATAGGAAATTGAAGATGCTTAGATTGTTTTGGGGAGTTGATGATTTTAGTTGGAGTTTGTAATTTTGATCTTTCCCATCATTTTTTCAAAGGATGCTTCTGGTGATGGCTTTTAATTGCCGAGTCTCTTTTATATATGTTTTGGTGTCATTTTTTGCTATAGTCTTTCATGCACTACTATGATTGTTGATAAGGTATTCTTAAGATGCTTGATTATCGTAGAAATTGGTATTTGATGATCATATTGGGGTGATGATAGTGTTGGAGGGTTTTGAATCCTATTGAGAGTTGGATGACAAGATATGGGAATGAGAAGGTTGAGTAAAATCAGACAATATAGTTCTCCGATAATAATTCATTGTGTATCTGGATTTTGTATGTTTGGCCTCTTGATTGTAATTTGTTGCGTACAACAGTAGTGTTAATGGATCTCGGACTTGGGACAAAAGATGAATGCTAAGAGAGTTTGCTTCCTAGAGGTGTATGATATGTGAGTATTGTAGGAGGCACCTATAGATTGCTTTTGCTATTTCACTTGTTGTCTGGGTGGTCATCACTTGTTCCATGCCGTCCATAGACAAGTTAATTGTGGGAGTATCTTAATTTAGAGAGTTGGTGCATCTTTTTGACTGATCACGTTGAGTTTAGAGGACTAAACTCTTTCAAAGGGGGAAGATTATGGACCCCACTCCAAGTCAACTTGGTCAACCCTTATTTTTTTATATAATACCCGAATTGGTTCCTCTACTTTTTTATCTCTTTCCTTTTGGCCCCTCTATTCAGACATGCTCTCCACTAGTCCCTTCTACTCTTGAAAATGACCCAACTTAGACCCTCTACCCTTAATCTCTTCCAATCTAGTCCCTCTACACTTGAAAATATAGCTACTAATTGGCCCATTTTAGAATAGAAGGGACTAAGTAGAACCATTTTCAAGTGAGGGAGTAGTTGGGGCGTTTATGAGCAGACAAAGGAGTAAAGGGACCAATTCGGGTATTATACTTTTTTTTTCTCACCTTTTCATTTTAACCATGATTTGTTTTACTTTCTCCCTTCTCTTTAGAAGCATATAAGCTCCCTTCCTTATCCTTACCTTCTCCCACCTAAAAACCATGCTAAGCCATGCTTCCTTTCTTTAAAGACCATGCCAAGCCATGCCATCATCTTGAATTTTGAGCTTCAAAAGGAAGTTTGCCCAAAAGCTTTCTTTACCTTGGGGTTACCATCTTTGGCAGTTGATGAGGACTTGAAGCTCTTCACTTGCATGTCGTGGGAACCAAGAGAGGTTTCAAGTGGTGTTGTGCTAAGCTTCTTCTAAACAAGTAAGCCTTTTTAAACTTTTAAGCCTTAAAGTACTTCTTGCTTCCTTCAACTTTGGGTTGCTAGATCATGGAATGTTTTATAGCTTTAGGTTGTGGTTCTAAGATTGCAATTTTTTCTTCCTTGATTGTAGTTGCGAGATGTTATGTATTATTTGATAGCATGTGTTATTTGTCAAGTTGTCTAATGGCATAGATTTGAGGATGCCCACAAAATGTTTGTTGAAATGCCATTTCCCTTGAAACTCGATTTTTGACTAAAGTGTGGTTAAGTAATCTTATGGTTAGATGTGTGGTTTGAAACTTAACATTTGTACTTATGTTTAGTGATTGTTTTTTATATTAGCTCCATGAGATCAGTCAAGCCACCATAACTCTTTTTGTCCTTTAATTTGTCACTTATCAACTTTGTAAAAATTATGACAAAACTTCACAAGCATTACAAATAATTTAACTCTTTTTATAGTGAACTAACATAACATAAGCAAAATAAAAACGTGAACGAAATGAGATTTTTCACTTTTTCAAAAAAAAAATTTATTTTTTTACTCTTTACTAATTACTATCTCCAAATTAAATAAATAAATATAAAAAAAATTGGTATTTCATGGTGCCGTATGACAACCAAAGACTATTTTGTTCAGCCTTTGTAAGTACAGTGTATTTATTATGATATTCTTTATTATACCATAGTGGTTTTTCTTCACCAAGCTATGTACCACACAATTTAATGGAACCTAACCTCTCTTTCAATAAACTAATAAATAAAGAAGTAAAATTCTTGATTTAACTATGCAACATAAAATTTCTCAAAAAAAAATAAAATAAAAAATGTAACACAAATAAATGACTAGTAAATGCACATATACAAATGAAAACACATAATCCAATAAAAGTTAAAAGAAAAATAAAATATGTAGTCAACTTAGACTATCAAGTATTGGATGTGTTCTTTGGGATTAATCTTTGGAGGTTGTAATGAGGATTTTTGTGGAGCCGAGAACAAAGATGAGGTTGTAGAGGATGTTGACCTAGAAGACATGTTGGTGGGGTGGGGGGAGGACAAGGTGGACCAATAGATGAGGAAGATAAGTTTGAAGACTCGATTATAGTCTAGATGGGGACACAGATGTTGAAGATGGGGAGAATACTACAAGGCATGGGGTTGAGGTTGGAATAGAAGAGGAAACTGGACAATTGAATAATGATGATGAAGTAGAATCTGAGTATGCCAACTCGGATGAGCTACAATCATGCTCTTCTGAGGCAGAGGACAATTTGGTGCCTACAAGAGCTAGATATCTTTGAGTTCAATGAGGAAGTAGATATGAAGAACCCACAATTTAAAATAGGTATGAAATTCGGGGAGTTTTTAAACAATTCAAAGAGGCTGTTAGAAACTATGGAATTAGAAATCGTTATGCCTTCAAGTTTAAACCTAATAACAAAAAAAAATGCAAGGCATTCTATCAAAGTGGCTGCCCTTTCTACCGTGGGCATCCCTATGGTGAAGGATAGGAGCACTATACAAATCAAAAGCTGGAAATTTGGTGCATGAGTGCACAAGAGACCATGTTAATCGGCACGTCAACGCAGAATGGATAGCAAGGAACTATTTAGAACAGTTTTGGGCTGATCCATCTTGGAAGATTGCTGGGATCATAAGTGCGGTGAGGACAAATCAAGAAGTTGATATTAGCCGACTTAAAGCCTACAGAGCAAAACGCATAGCATTGAGGTAATTTGAACTCTCCTTATTTTTTTTTTTTATGTAATGTCATAAGATTGCTACTACTGTACAGTGAGTACACAATATTAATTTACTCTTACTTTGTTTTGTAATTCCCTTTGGGATTCCAATACAAGATCATTGATGGTGATGAAGCATCTCAGATGGCCAAGTTGCATGATTACAGGTTGGAGCTATTGAAGACCCATTCTGGGTCCACCATCATTGTAACCCAAAATGATGATGGTGTGTTTGAAGGCCTGTATGTTTGTCTAGCTCCATTGAGGGCAGGCTTCTTGGCAGGTTTCAGGCAGCTTATTTCTTTAGATGGATGCTTTTTGAAGGCTATGTATGGCGGCCAACTGTTGTGTGTTGTTGGGCTAGATGCAAATGATTGCATCTATCCCATATGTTGGGCAATGGTAAAGAAGGAGAACAAGGAGAACTGGAAGTGGTTCCTTCAGGTGCTGAAGTTAAATTACATTCCTTAATTATATGGTATCAACTATTTCCTTAATTTCCTTATGTACTTATTCTGGTGCAGGTATTGGCTCAAGATTTGTGTATAATTGACAACAAACAATCCATCTGAATGTTTTAAAAGCCTCATCCTAGTAGCTAGAATAAAAGGAGTGATCGCCATGAATGAGTTGATAATTAGGACACAACTGATGAAAAGAATTCAGAGAAGAAGGGATGCCATGCAAAAAGTACCTACATTACATTGCCCTAAAATACTTAAGAAGCTTGACAAATTCAAACACCAAAGTTGGTTTTATACAACAACCTGGTCGGGAGGAGATAAATATCAAGTTGTTGGTCTTGAAGGACAATTTGTGGTTGACAAAAAACAATGTAGCTGTAGTTGTAGAAGATGGCAATTGAGTGTTGTGCCATGTAGCCATGTCATATCTATTATATACTATAATAAAGAGAAGCCTGAAAAATACTTAGACAAATGTTACCTGGTTAGTACCTACATGGAGACATATAGGCACATCCTATTCCCTACACATGATAGGGATACATGGCCTAGGAGTGACCAACCACCTATCATCCCACCAGAACCAGTAAATAAAAGAAGAGGCAGGAAGACTTTACTAAGGAGGCAAGAGGATGGTGAAGAAACTGGCTTCAACAAAGGGAAAGTCAGCAAGCAAGGAGGGAAGATGAAATGCAGTGTATGTGGTCAAGTTGGGCACAACAAGAGGTACCACGGAGCTCAGCAGGCAAGGAGGGAAGATGAAATGCAGGTTAGTTAATTTTTTATGTTGATTTTATATGTTCACAAGTACTAATTTATTTTTTTTTATGCAATGTGTCAAGGTGAACAAAGATTTTTCAATTGTGCAAATGCATGGAGAAACATCTGAATTTATCAATATACAAGTTCATGGGATAACCACTCCAAGCTCACTTACTGAATTAAGGTTGAGCACAGAGGAGAGCCACAAGAGTGTGCCACCTGCAACAACAAATACATCTCCAGGAGCTAATATAGGGATTGAGCATCCAGTGGCATAGGTTGGATAGCTAATTTTTTTCTAAAGTTTAGTATTTAACTTTAGTCTTGTAGTTTAGTGCCACTGACTGAATTAAGTTTTCTACTTTAACAATGAAGGTCAGCACAGATACTTTGCATACAGTTAATCTGGAACAACCATCAGGAGGGACTCAACTCAAAATTCCAAAACTGGCGACAAGGGGTGTCAAAAAATTTACAAATACTAGCAACAAGGAGACATAGAATGGATCAAATGTGGAACAAAGGAAGGCCAAGGATATTGCTAGAGTAGGAGGTGCTGACAAGAGAAGGAGGGTATGGCTACCACCAGGAAGTGGGACCTCTGCAGGTCAGCTGTGAATGCCCAAGGGTGCTGCTATGAGAATGTTTCATTTTTGTTATTTTGGTTTTTTGATCAGCTGTGAATGTTAGCTGTGAACTAGAGAAAGTGAATGGATTGAAGCTATAGAAGTTCTCAAATTGTCAAGCATTTTACTTAAACAGTGTTTTGTAAAACTCAATACTTGCTAGTGTTTTAGCAAAGATCACTATTTTTGTGAAGAACATTGCCAAATTTAATAGAATTGCACATTTTTGTGAAGAACATTGCCAAATTTTGAGAATACAGTATTCATAATATAGAATTCATAATATCAAATTTTATTCCAATACAGTATTCATAATTCAGAATTCATAATATCTGATTTTATTCCAATACAGTATTCATAATACAGAATTCACAATACAGTGTACAAAAAAAACCTAAGAATGTGTATATTGGAAAAATAGATGAAAATTCGAGATTTCCTGGAGGCGATGAATGATTCCTTCAACGAGACCTTCAAATCAGCGATTGAACAGTTCGATGAGATCAAAACACTCGTCAATTGCCAATCAACACATCGGACATCGATAAATCGCTTCATGACAAACAATTTCGCCAAGAAAACCCTCTTCTCTACGCTGAAACCCTCTCGTCGGTGCGCTAAAACTCTCTCGTCGGCACTAAAACCCTAAGAAACCGTAAGAGACCCTCCTCTCTTCACCGAAAACCCCTCTTCTCTCTTCGTTTCTCAGTGGGTTGGTGGGAAAGAAGCTGCAACCAATGCAACGGTTGAAGAGAGGCTTGCCCGACACGTGGCCAAGGGTTTATGCCATCACATGAGTGGGGTGTTGACTCCACCAGGCCTGCTGATGTGGAAACGCATGGTTGACATTCAGATTGCTGATGAGGCTGCTCCGGCCGTCACATCATAAAATTTGGACCGGAGATGCCCGGGTGACCAACCGGTGAAAGACAATCAAAGTTGGATACCCTTTTTTATTCAAATTAAACTTTGGACCCCAAACTGATAATAGACCAAAGTTTGGTACCCCCCTAAAAATTTTACTCACCTAGTCAACTTCATGAACTTCAACTAGAGAGTTCAAAATAAGAAATTAAGCTTGATATGCCTTTCCTAAAGATCTACAAATATATATATATATATATATTGATAAAAAGATCTACAAATATTCATAAGCATTACAAATTTACATAAACGCAAATAAATTAATTAAGTTAAGCTTGATAATTCAAAAGAAATTATAAAAACATTGAGAAGATAAAAAGCTCCATCAATATCATGTACCAACATAGAGATACTGTGTACAATTAATACACAACAGTCATGTCTTCAACAGAGGTTGGTTTGTTTGGCAGGAAAATGTTCATAATTTAAAACACATGCCTCCATCCTTGACATAATCATAACATCAGTTTGGAGAAACTGATGTTATTCTCCTCAACATGCAATCAAGGTCAAGTAAACATCAACACTGCAGTAGTGCAGTTCAATCCTCCTTTCATCAGTTATGTTGTGAGCTAGAATCAGTGCTGCATGTATGTTGGTCTTGATCATGATGTGCTTGAGCATACATAGGATTCATTTTCGCCTGCTCGAAATGTAGGCGAGGAATTGCATATCCACCAATTAAGCCTGTTGTTCAATATCAAATAGACATTTCATTATTGGCGGGTGATATTTTGATTGGCGCACACATGAATATAAAGAATACACAGTAGGCTCTGTAACATTATAAATTTCAAAGAGAAAAACAGAGCATCCTATATATAATTAATTCATAAGAAACTGTCACTCATTGTTGTTCACAAAAATAAGTAAAGAAGAAAATCAGTTATTAAAGAGTTTGACATGATATTGTATCAATCTCTAAAACTCATGCTGTAAGTTAAAGAAATCAGTAAAAAGAAAACAATGGCCTGATCGAGTTTGAAATTACTTGCTAATAAAGTCAGATATTTATACAGTAAGCACATGCACATATCACAATTTTGAAGATTGAACTATAACAAGTGATGAGCTAAATTTCAAATCATGAAATATATCAATAAAAATTCCAAACAGATTTAATACAGGAAAGATTAATTAAAGATGCAATGAGTGATATATACAAATACCAAGTCATGCACGTCCACTTCTCATTCCTTCAGGGCTCTAATTGTAATTCAAGCTTTCATCCTCCAATTCGGCTGTCCCACCAAAAGAAATACATGTCATACAAAATCAGAAAGTATCATTTAAAGAGTACAAAGGTACTGCCGTCACATTACTTCATAAAAAAACACAGTGCTCGCACACAAAAGCTTCATCAAAGAATTGATTGGTATACTTATTCCTCCAGAAAAGAGAAAATCCTCCACAAAAACTATTGTTGTCCTCATCAATCACTCCAAACACACAGGGAAATCATCAACATTCAGTTCTTTCAAGGCTGTGAGATCCTACAATTTGCAATTCTTGGGTGTTGGCATGCATGATTCAAGCCTCTTGAAAGAGCAGTAACTTTGGGGCAGTTGCCAGGGAAAATACTCTTTGAGACTGGGGAAGAGCAATGAGTCATCTATGCATGAAATAGATCAATAAAAATTCAAAACAGATTGAAAACATGAAATATTAATTAAAGATACAATGAGTCATATTTACATATACCAAGCCATGCATATCCACATCTCAATCCTTTGCTGCTCTGTAAATGTAATTCAAGCTTCAGTCCTTGTATGCAGCTGCGTCACCAAAAGATACGCATTATCATACAAAATCAGAAATTATCATATAAATGATACAAAGGTTTTCGTTTGTCGCATTACTTGGTGAAAAAAACACAGCACTCCCACACAAAGTTTCATCAAAGACTTGATCAGTATACTAATTCCCTGGGAAGAGAAGCACTCCTGCACATTTAATCATTCAGAAAAATATGCAAATTAAGGAGGAAATCAATTCAACTAAAGAAACAAGGGAAGTTTCAGCGCTACTCACACAGGAAATTTAAAAGCTATCATCTCAAGTTGAAAGTTGAAACCAAGTGATTTGTAAGCTCAAACTAAATTAATTAATCATGCAGTCTAGTCATCAAGTTGCATATTTGCATC
>NW_024088189.1:0-12866 GCF_009730915.1 Dioscorea cayenensis subsp. rotundata
ATGGAAGTTACGTATTGCTGTTTAAATATGTCCTTAATCGGGTTAACATATTGTACTAGTCCTTTACGTTATTAGTTAATTGTTTAAGTATTTAATTTAACGTTTAACTATTGTCATTATCGCTTAAACATTGTATTCTCCGCTTAACATATCGATCTTTTCACTCGACTCAAGTGTTACGGTAGAATTCGGATTCTCGCGAGTCTCCCATTCATCCCCATGGCGACCCTCGACGCGTGGATGTCTTCCTTCCTCGCCGATCATTCTGAGTGTCGTCGCTGGATATCGTCAACGCTGACGGCTGTCAACATTTCGTGGACGTACTTCAAATCATGCAATCAAAAGGAATTTTGACTTCAAATTCATAAAGAACGAAAAACATCGAGCGATCGCGGAATGCGCTACGATGGTCGCTCGGCTGCGCCTTCACGCATCAAAAAGAGTATAACAAAAATACTTTCGTAATCAAGACAATCAACCCGCTCACACACTCTGCGGTGGTGGCATAGGTTCAGCGCCACATCCGAAAGCGTCCCAAAAACGGGTTAGCGCATCGAGCGATTCGTGAGCTCAACGGCCCCTCGCATAAGGCCATCGACATTCGTAGGACACGTCTATGGGAACATGGTGTCCACATACCATACAAAGTGTGCTTGGTTGGGAAAAAGAGCACGCCCGGGTGGTCCTCGATCAGCAGCCGACATCTCCGCCTACGATCGTTGCTTGCATGTGGATAAGGGCGGCCGAGACAACCCGGCATAGCTAAGGCGATCGTGAGAGAGACGCGATCGCTTTTAAACGCAGATTCTTTTCTTTCAGCAGTGTATCAGGATTCAAGAGGGCTTGCAGGGTCACGTCAAGCCGATGGTACCCACCTCCTTGGAAAATATCGGGCACACTCACTGCGCCACAGTGGAAAGATGGTAACAATGGTTTTTCCACGTCGCTTCGGTATAGTCGATAAATCTAGACCGACGCCAATCGACTTGGTTCATATCTAAGTCGGGCGACGCCTTTATACGAGGCTGGAGATTATCATGAGATAATTACCTTCGTGTCTGACAGTCCAAGGGCCTCGTGAGCGCAACTCGTAGAGTCTTCCCTTCTTCGCCACACGCGCATCGCCTTCGACATTTCGAGGCCAATTTTACGAAAGCCAACGCCGACTCGGGAAGGCATTGAGGGAGTGAGTGTCAGTCTATACGCTTTCCGCATCATGCGCGGCATCCACCCGCCAAAGATTTCGACGATACCGTGAATGTAATCCGCAGCCATATCACTCAAGCTCATCAACGGGTTGATTAATAAATCGACATGGCACATTGGCTCTAATTATCTCGCTCGAGGTGATCGTCAGGGTGAGATGTATTCGAACGTCGCTGGAGTCGCTCAATGCTTGATCAAGGAAGCTCGTCATTTAACGCTGACGTAAAACGGTCGACCCATAAGGTCCAGCGAATGTTGATTTACACTTAACATTTTCAGACACCCTTTAAACATTCTCAATCTTTGCTTTAATTACACTTTTCCCTGACTTTTAAATATTAATCATTTCGCTTATTTAATTACAATAATGTTTAAACATGTCGATTTAATTATTTAACCATCACCGCTCTTTGTTTAACCTTATTTGCTGTGTCAAGTTGACGCGACGTTAGCGTAACCGACGTGAGCAAGCGACCAACGGGAGACCCTACTTACGCCCGCATATACATTCGGGTTGAGATCATTGTCGAGGACAAAACTAAATCTTCGCTGGTTGGTCGTCAGGTCGACGATCGCTACGGGTCGATCGACCAACGCAAAGAATCCGCGGATCTCGCCATCGTAACTTGTTCATGTCGGCTGCGGCAAGTTTATGGTATCCTTGCAAAACATGCTTATGCTAAAGCAGACACGCATGTCACACCAACGACATCGATTTATGAGCGGGTACTTCACCGCCGACAATTACAAACCGCATACAAGGAAGCTATATTCCCCATACCCGACGACTGACGTGCCTTCGTGACGGAAATCGCGAGCTTCGCTGTACATCATCAGGATTAGAAGGCAGCCTGGGCTGCCTAGACGAAAGAGGATCGAGTCGCAGCGCTTGACGTCCGCGAGTTACATGGCATTACGCCAAGGATCCCGGCCACACCGATTTATCTTGGAAATGAAACCGTCGCCGACTAGGCATTGTTAATAAACCGACGCTTGATGTGGGAAACATAGTGTATTTATAACGTAATCGAATGTATTTACACGGAGACATTGTTATTTTTAAACGGATACATCTAGATTTGAAATATTTCAACTCGACGTTTAAACGGTTTGAATTGAATTGTGTATTGATGGGCAACTTTCCATATTTAGTTAAACAATAAGTGCATTCATTTAAACAGAGAAAGTGTTATTTTTAAACGGCACACTGCATTTTGAAATATTTAAAACCCGATGTTTAAAACGATATATACTATATTTAAACAATGAAAGTGAAATGTACACAAGCACAACGTAAATTAAAACAATGAAATAAAACCGAATGGAATTTAACCCGCTTTACAATTCAAAACAAACAAAATTTACATTACAGATATCAAGTCATGTTCTTCGAACACCTAAAAACAACGAATCGAATTTGTCCAGATTTACATTTGAAAACAAAAATCGACAAACTGATATACAAGACATGTTATTCAAAAACTGTACTTAACCCGCTGCAGACGACCCCTCGTCACGGACGCCGACGCCCTCCTCCGTACGCGGTAACATACCGTAACCGAGGTAAGGAACGCCCTCGTCGCAGAGTCGTAACTTCTCACCCCACGCATCGCTCGATAAAACCGCATGACGACTACGCGAATCGACGCCTTTGTTTTTGGGCGTGGGGTTTCGTGCCGCACGAGTGCGGTACTTTTGTTGCCGCCGACTCGCTTAACTCCATATCGACACAAAGGTCGAATAGATTCCAGTCCGAGATACGCAAGTCGAGATTAGAATACCCGATTTAAATACCAAACAGATATTAATCTGATATAATTAAAGAACTTACCATGTCCAACGCTGGCCCTTATCGCATTCCTGACATCGAAGAATAACGCCCAGTATTCTTGATTATCATTGTCCGTGACGACGACATGGAAGTGGCTCATTCATGATTATCGGGAGGATGACAATTTGAACTTCATGCGTGTCGCGACAAAGATCCCCGATCATAGCCATAATCAGTGTCTGTGCAAAGGCCGTCCCCGCTTTGACATAAACAACACGCAAGCGGGCCTCGATGATGGAGCAGCTTCGTAAGGATACGGGCTCTCGCTCACGACTTTTGTATTATGCATACGAAAAGCTGTCCCATCACATCATCACGACCATCTCCTTCCCCTCAAGGCTGTATAACCTCGTCTACAGGATGAGCCGACAACTGCTATTCTTCCACACGACAGATAGTCGAGGTTAAACGACAATGTATATTAGAAGACTCATATCAGAATATTTAAATGATATTATCAATTGTTACATGATATTATATATAATTAAACGGTAAGGCTTAAAAACTTAAAATGATAACATAATGGTATTAAACACTATTAGGTAATAGTTAAACACTATAAGAAACCCTTTAAACAATATCATAAAAACGTTACACTTTACCTCGTCCCATAGAGCAACGAGGAAGATCCTCATCAACTCCTCGTCAGACTTTGTTAAGACGACTCAAAGCCAACCCATTTCTTCTTCTTCGAATAAAAGCTTTCCGAGCCGATGGTCCAATTTTTGATCGCCTCGATCATCTCTCTCGCTGTTCTGGCCGGGGTCTTCATCGCGATCTTCCTTGATGCGGGACGATGGCGACAAAGATCAACCCGCATACATCCTTACATTGTTGTTCTTGCTAGGGATTGTGTCCGGCTTCACGCGGGACGACGCATGACAAAGATCAACCGCAGTACACTTCCTTACACGGTTCTTGCTGTGGTGGGATCGTGTCCCCGCTTGGTCATGCAGACTGCCGGGCCACGGCCACGCAGAACGGATTCGACGATCTTCTCAACCGTGGGCCACGACAACAAAGATCACTGGGAGACACACCCTTAACTTGTTCTCGACCTTCGTGGATCTGCGCCCATCTTGATGCCGCATCTCGGCATCTGGCTCCACCGGTCGACGATTTCATCGAGAGAGAGTCAACGACCTTTCCCTCAACCGCGGGCAACGGCCACATCATCTACGATGTCCCTCCACCGCTCACGGCCATGTCATCAACGGCGATGCACTCAAGAATAAAGATCACCACCGATGGTGTCATGCTATTGTTTCATCGTCACCCACAGCTGGAGACATGAGGCGAGATTGTTCTCCTCTTTTTCGCAAGTCTCTTCGAATGTGGCCGCTTTGAACGACCTTCCCGATGACGTCGCCGCCGCCAAATCCCGACGCCTGCTCGTCCCGGTGCTTCGTTCTTTTCGAGGGATGGCGCAGCCCTGGTCATGAACGCCCTTCCAGGCCCACACGAGCGACAAGCCGAGGAAACTCGGTCATCAATATCTCGCACGCCTCGCATAAGAGTTGCGTGTGACATCTTCGCCCTAATGTCACCGGGTGGGCCGCCACGGCCGGAGGGGCCGCCATGGTCGGGGGACTCGCTGCTGTCGTGGTAGGGAGGGGTTGCTGCAATCACGGGTAGGGGGAGTGGCTTCTCCTGGCCGAGGAACGCGTGCGCGCGCGGGTCGGAAGTAGGAGAACGGCGCCCGGCCAAGCACGATGAGAGGCCGCCTCTCTCATCCCCGCCTTCGAGCTAGCGGTTCCCGAGCAATGGCATCCATCCGCTCGGTCATGCGCCAACAAATATTTCTTCTTCAAAGATTCACTGAACTCAAACCGTGAAACTATATATTTAAACGTTATAGAATATAATTAAACGGAGAATGTAATATTTAAACGGTTATTAATAATAGTTAAACGGTAAATACTAAAGTTAAACGCTAAAAAAATGTTTAAACATTAAAGACTTACGTTAGACATCATTCATGATTTATTACCTCTTTTCCATCGAGCGACGACAAGCTCGCTTTTCACCGCCGCTCGCTTCCTGAAGTACTTTCACCGTAGCACAAAGATCCTTGGGATCTCGCCGAAACGGACTTTCTTCCCCTGCTCCGCCACCAGAAAACCGCACGCTAAGCGCCGACCGAGCAAACCCCTTAACGTACTTCGTGTTTGGTCTTCTTCCCTACAAGATCTATCTTGCAGACTCGGGCGGCCGCTATGGAATATCCTCCATAAGCCACTTCAGGCCGCCTCGCCTCACGCCAGATCGCCTCACGGCCGGTAGATCATCGACGTAATCAACGATCCAGCCTCGAACCGAGCATGATGTATTTGGGAAGAGGATCGTCCCCCATGAGGTACACCATCGTGAGTTTGACAAAATTATCTTCTTCTCCCTCTCGTCGAACAAGTTGCACCGTAGTGCTTTCGATGGAGTCTCCCTGTCTCTCGTAGGGTCTTGATAGATACCGCCTGAACGCCGACCGGTTTTTTCTTCTCGAAAGACCATCACGCCGCCATCGCAACGCAGTACTCAAGAACGAGGGCCACATCTCGAGGTCTCAAACTCAAAGAAGCTTTCCCCGATCCCCGAATTTATCAGCGCGACCATCGCATTTTGCAAAAGAGAATCAAGAAGGGCCCCTCTCTGGTATATGGCTTCCACCAAATAACGCCGCAAACGGTGTCCTTCGAATAATCTCCCAAAGGTCGAGGGTCATGTTAACTTTCAATTCACCTAAGGTCTCCACAACCGTGTCAAATAGCAACGCCCATTAACTAGGGTCGACCGCCATAATCACAAGCCTCGCAAAGATTGACAAAAAGTTTAAGCTGCTAATATAAGGTTTTTAAACGGTAAACTCTCGCTATTAAACAGAGATATAAAATGTTAAACAGAGACCCATTTTTGTTAAAATGTAGACGTGAATACTTTAAACAGAGACAACAAATGTTAAACTGTGAACATCTCATTTCTTAAACGCCAACCCTCATTTGTAGAAATCGCAAACTATATCAAACGAAACTGAAATGTACATTATAAATATTACACAAATCATAATAATCGAAAAACTATTTCGATAGTGTATACATAATGAAAAACGCAAAAACAAAAACAAAAACCCTAACCGAGAAATCTCCCTCGCAGACTAACAAAACCCCAAATGAGAAATCTCTCGCAGACTTCAATATCTTCCAACAAAAAAATAGAGCACAAAACAAAAACCGAAAAAAATCTTTCTTTCAGTAATGTAATCAGCTAACATAAAAACCATACTCAATACCTTAGATCAGAACTCACGAAACGCCAACTAGTCACATGGGGACTTCTCCTTCGAGATACCGTGGAAAGGGAAAAGTCGATGAAATGGCACTACAGAGGCTTTCACGCAGAGACAACTTCGGAGACAAACTTCGAAATGGAAAAGTCAAGACGTGAGTCGAGAAAAGCAATTAAACCACTCCAATAAATTGCCTCTGAGTTACTCCTACTGAAAAACCCCCCACTTCCTCCTCAAATCGCCGAGATGGTCAGCACCACGACTCCCCATGCAAGGGCATTTTCGTCCAAAAAAATTTGAAACTCACTCCGCTCACATCCGCTATGTGTTCGGGGGTTTGAAAAACATAGACTTTTAAAAGGAGTGGGGGTTTTTGTGGGATCGCAAAACTAACGGGTGTTTTTTAGCAATTTTACAAACTTAAAGGGTTTTTTTGGCAATTTCCACTTTTTTTAATGCAATAATATATCATAAAATAATATATAAAATATCAACATTAAAAATATAAAATAATAATATATTTATTTATCTTGAATTGCTAACCTAAGTTCAATAGAGTTGAGCGTTCTTGAGTTCGAAAACCAAGTTTGAGTTCAGTTTAAAAGAGCAAAAGTTTTTAGTGGAATTTTAGATTTTTTAAGTAGAATTCAACTTTCTTATTAATGGCTTTATGGATCAATTGCCCTAGTAGCATTACTTAAGAGAGCCATGTTTCCTAATAATTAATTTGATTTTTGAAACTGTAGCTCCTTATTTGGTAGATTGTATATTTACATCAAAGTATAAGTTAAATTGTACATAATATACCAAAATAATAATTTTTGGTGTAGGAAATGATTTAGAGTTGATTTGAAATGTATAACTTAAACTAAGTTATGGTTTTAGATTTAATTTGCTAGTTATTAACTAACATATTATCCATAATTCCATATTCCATTAACCCAAAAACTTAAATTTAATATAATGAGAAACCCAAGCTCTTACCTTTACATCTATATTACTAATTAAAGTGGCTTAGCCACGTTACAAATAAATCATTTTTATTTTGTAAGCTCTGATTCCATGTTAAATACAAGTTAAATATATTGATTTTTCTTCGCTAAATGTCTTTATTTTTACTAAAAGTACATATTTCAATAGATGTTTGTATTTCCAAATTTTAACTCTTATTATTGCAATTTAACTTTCCATTTCATAATTCAATATTTCTTAGTAATTGGCAACATATTGGGCAAACAATCAATGGAGCACTCTAAACTTTAAGTTAATGTTTCAGGTTTGTGTTCTTCAAAATTGAATATATTTTTGTAGTTAATTTGTTTTTATATTCTGGTTTGTTGGTCATGTTATGGTTTTTTTAAAAAACAAAATTTTAAGCTTAGTTGATGAAGATGCAGTGCTATTCCTTGTGCAAAACTGCATGTGAAATTGTGTTTATGTCATCATATATAATCGTTTCTTTATCTATCTTCATTCTAATAATTGATGTTTTTTAATGCACAAAAAAATCTGTTCTTCACATATTAATAGAGAATGCTAAATGTTTGTTTTTTCGAAGATGCTCATAGCTAATAGAAATGTTTATAAATTTAATGAAAGTCCGATGATTGATAAATTGACCTACAATTTTCAAGCATTTGCTAGATTTTTTTTCCCTCAGACAATGCAAACCATTGACATGCTCAATCAAAGAAGATGTGCACTATCCACATCTTAGAAGGATCATAAATGTGGCAAAAATAGGTATCCTTCCAGATTTAATTTCTAGAATCAGGTCATACATTGAGTGACTAATCTGTAACTGCTGTATAAAAAATAGTTATAACTGACTAACCATTCATGCATGTTGAGAATGTGCAACTATGACAATTTACTGATCAATTAGTCTGGAATATGATGATCACAAAACATAAGAATGTGAAATATGATGAACACATGTGCATCTTCAGATGAACTCTAGCCCCCTTATTTTCATTTCACGGCAAACCTTTTCATTGTATCTTTCTGCTCATTGCATTCCTCATGATGGTTATTTCATTAATCTCAAAACTGAAAAATGGTGACCTTGTTTCTTAAAATCTATGAATATCTTTCCTAGAAGTTAACAGACGTTACTTATTTTGATGGCAGTATTAAAAGAAGAAAAATTGGCGTAGAACTCAAAAACATAATGAAAGACCGATTGGTAAGTAATGTAACTTCTTTTGAAAGTTGATGTTTTGTGTTTCTCTAATTAACTGCAGCTCTTATTATTGTGAAGCTGAAGTATTGACATTGCAGTATATCATTAAATTCCCTTTAAATCAGAAGCAAAAACAATATTTAGAACTTAAATCTTGATTAGTACTGCTCATGAAACTCTGATTTCGACAGGATCAATGAATCAATTGTTCTATTCTTTTTCAAATTTTTAAAACCCATTTTTATGTGTTCATTTAGACAATTCCTTTCACTGATGAGTAGTTAATAAGCCTCCAATTTCTGTTGCTTCATCCTCTTTACTCTACTTGATCAGCAGTAATCGACATATGAAAAATATCTTTTGGTAACACTTTTCTGAGCTTTGTTCATGAATTGAGTCTTTTTGTTCATGAAAATATATTTCTTCAGTAATTTTTATGAGTCAGAGAAATTTTAACCATTGTTTAATTTTCTCCTAGGTAAAAAACAATCAGGTGATTACCATTGAAAGGATAATATCTGTGTTTTCTGAAGCTGAGTTTGTGTTCCAAGAGGAAGACATTAATTATGAGTCTTTTTCCATTTCATTGGAGATGTTATATAGAACAAATGAGTGTTTAATTTTTGGTGGGAACTTGGAGGGCAGTACACTAGGAAGGGTAAGGCTAGTGGATGTCCTTTCATTAATTTCATATGTGCATTATGTTTGCCTTTTGGAGTATTTGTTTCCATAAATCACTAAAATGGAAGGGTACTTTTGTGTACATATGTACGGAGGTGTTTATTGTGGTTTTAGTTTATGTTAGTTTGAATTTTAACCCAAAAAAAAAAATGGTAAGAATGTAGTTTCACATTCTTTAATTTAGCTACCTGAATTAAAATCATATTTATGTTATATATAGTTTCACTTATGGTGTTTTTTAAAGATAAAATAGATATAATATGTCAGGTTAAAATTTTATAAACTACTATTTTATTCCCCAACCTCCAAAGGTATTAGATTGAACTAAATTAATACAAAACTAAAGAAGCAGCTGATTTTTTTTTAGTTTTACATGAATTTTTTTTTTAATAACCTAACAAGCTTTAAATTTTAATTTATGATTTAGATTTGTTAATGCAATATAATATTTGAACATTAAACAGAAATAGAAATGAACTTAAACAGAAATTTCAAAATTTTATTTAAATATAAAATATAGACTCACAAGTTTTTTTCATATTTTTTATAAAAATAAAATGAAAAACCAAAAGCAACATTTCTATTTATTTGATAATTGTAAAAAGCAATTTTTGATAAGGTTTTTATAAATTAAAATTTTAAAAATCACAAAAGTAATTGCCATCCCTAATAATTATTTCTCAAATTTCTAATTTTAAGCCCATCTCAATAGTTTATAAACCCTAACTCCAAGAAAAAAGGCGCGCATTTCGTCGAACACTCGATGAGCACCAGTAGTGAAGTAATGGCGGATGTCCTCGCCGATGGCCGCGCCGCCTGCTACAAGGTACTCCATCTCCATCTCCATCTCCATCTCCATCTCCATCTCCTCATCCTTCTTTGTCTATAGAGAATTCAATCGATCTCCTTGTTGCAGGCGCGGGACGCTTTCTACGCGTGCCTCGAGAAGGAGGTCGACAAGAAGCCCACCGAGATCGCCACCGTTGGCCTTCTCTACCCCGCAGAGTGCAAGAAATCACGCACCGTCTTCGTCAATAGCTGCCGCCCCACCTGGGTTTGTCAATCTATCCATATCTGTTTGTTTTTTGATTTCATTGGAGGAGGTAATGGTTCTTGATCGCCATTGTTGATTGTCAGGTGAAACACTTTGATCGACAGTACTGCGCTAAGAAGAGGGTGCAGAGGTTGCTTGACAGCGATGAAGCCCACCGAGGTCCCATTTCACTCCCCCAGCCTTACACTTTCAAACCATGATGTTTACTTTCTTGTGAATTTTCTAGATGTTCAGTGATTGGAACTTTTTTGTTCACGGTTCTATTTTCAATGCGAATGTATGGTTTTAGTGTCTGGATTGAAGTCATGCTTTTGCAATGAGATAGTTAGTCATGGTGCTTGTGTAAATGCCTATATGAGTTCAATGAATGATTTGCAGCTTCAAAAGTGACTGAAATTTCTTGTTCACATCTTTTAGTTTTTGTAACGCTTGCTTAAATGCCAGGATGAATTTTGTATGACACCTATGTAAATGGCAGTATGAATTCAGTGTCATTTTGATGCAAATATATGTTTTAAGTCTTTGGATTAGTTGCAGTATGAAGCTGTTTGTTATAATGGTTGTGTAAATGCCGAGATGGGTTTAATGGTTGCCTTTTTGTTGTCAAACCCCGATGTGTGCCTTGTGCCCGAGTTTCTAGTTGGTCAGTTACTGGAATCTCTTGTTCACCTTTTTACTTTGGATGCAAATACATTATATAGTTTCATAGTTTCATTATGAAGCAGTTGTTTTGAAGTGCTTGTGTAAATGCCGATATGATGTCAATGACTGCCTCAAAACCGGTTTTTTATGCCAGAGCCTGTGGTGTTCCTTCAGGTGAGGTAATTGTGTTTTGAATGTTGATCTTAGAAAATATACCGATTTCCATCAGCTCATGGGTGTGTTTGGAGAATAAAAAATTGTTAGAATAATGATTCATAAAGATGAGAAAGCTGCTTCAATACAATTTTCAAGGCTTTTCTTCTCTTAATTAGGTTTTGTATCATCGTTAAAAACTTAAAATGGTGTTTGAGCTCATCACTACAACTAGAATGTAACTATCAAAAACATAATCAAATGTAATATTTTGCACCACACACCTACACACCAAAGTACCAAGTAAAGTCTGTCACTCATTCTAGTCATTGTAGTCAACAATTACAACAATAAGCGGTTAGTCCCAACTATTTTGCACTTTCATGAATTCGCTTCGCGTTGCTCTATCAAGAGATGGTAAGAAATTTCACCTTTTCAGACATTAATTGCCGATATGCTATCAGACTGCTGTAAATCATGTGCTCATTTGTGTTATAGTTTCATTGTAAAACAGGTCTTTATAGTTTAGTAGTGTTTGTGTGTAAGCTCTGATATATATGAGTTCAGTGAGTTCTTCACAACATGGTAATTGATTCATTGTATTTGACCTTCCTTTAAATGAGATGATAATAAGTTTTGAATGTTGATATTGGCAAATATACCTTGAGCATATGGGCTGCTCTGAAAATTAGAGAGAGTAAGAGTTTTCAGAATGAGGATAATCTATTAGAAAGAAAAGTGTGCCATAGGTATGTATATTA
Organism: Dioscorea cayenensis subsp. rotundata; assembly: GCF_009730915.1. Classification (NCBI taxonomy): domain Eukaryota; kingdom Viridiplantae; phylum Streptophyta; class Magnoliopsida; order Dioscoreales; family Dioscoreaceae; genus Dioscorea; species Dioscorea cayenensis. The sequence goes on from NW_024088189.1 coordinate 11,791, forward strand.
TATTCTGCTTAATGGATACATCTTTTGATTTTCCTTTCTAACATGTGCGGAGAATCTCCTTACAATCAATTACTATCAAGAACTTTCCCCTGCTATTCAACTGTGATAGCAGTATTAATTGATTTTCTAACTCATCAGTAAAGGGAGACTCCTTGCATCCTTGAAATTGACACCTAATTTACTTTGGACTCCTGGAGCAATCATTCATTCATTGTTGGCCATCTGTTTTCTCTTTGTGTCTACTACTACACCAGAATTTGTATTTCCAAAACATTAGATCTCCCTCCATTTTTCAAACAAAAAGCAAGTATGTCAGCCTCCATTATGTCTCCTTCGCTTGCACCTCCCAAGGCAACCATCACTAATCAAATACCTAGTAAAGGGAGGTTCTGAGTAGCCAATATCTTTTCCAAATGTGAAAACTGATTTTGAGCTTTACACCAAAATGCTAAAATGAAATCAGCAAAAGTGGTTTAATATTTTGTAAAGCATCTGCACCCATAGAGGAAAGGCTCGTCACGTGCTCTAGCATGAGGTATCCTTAAATGGGACTATTAGGTCAGCTGCAAGACGAAGAGGCCAGTTGTGAAAAAGAGATAATATCAAGGAAATATGCCACTTTTATGACATTAAGTTGAAGGCGCCAGGATGTTGGAAGAAAAGTCTATGGGTGGTCGGCTTGTGGTTGAAAACCTTCAGTGATAAGATGTCTATCTTACACCATTTTCTTAGATAATAAGCAAAATGACAGTGTCCCTTATGCAAAGTTACCACTGTTCGATGTGGGTGGAAATGATAAAATGGCTCCACAAAAATAGGTCACCATGGGAGAGTAGCTGGCTGATACTAATCTTCCGCATGTATTTTGTTTTACGTCTTTCTATGGCTGGGTGTATCTTTGATTTTTCTTGACTGAGTAGCCAGTGGTCATTAACAAGACTTCAAACTAACTAATAGCTTATATTGCCCTCAGCAATTTGTAAATTGCTTTGTATGTTGAAAATACTTTCCAATCGTGTACAACTCTGTATAACCGTGTTCTTCTTATTGAGGGAACTATAGTTCTATTCTTTGAC
>NW_024088190.1:0-5354 GCF_009730915.1 Dioscorea cayenensis subsp. rotundata
CGGGCTTTATCGGGGGTCTTGCTACCTAAGGTACCTCTTGCTGCCGCATCCATGAGTTGCCTTGTACTCGGGTTCAAACCATTATAAAAGGTCTGAACAATCATCCACTCCAGGAATCCGTGTTGTGAGTACTTTCTAAATAGCTCCTTGAACCTTTCCCATATCTTGAATAGAGACTCCAATTCCAACTGAACAAAGGATGAGATCTCATTCCTAAGCTTTGCTGATTTTCCGGGAGTGAAATAACGGGCCAGAAAAGCTTCCACCATCTCCTCCCAAGTAGTAATTGATGCTCTGGATAATGAGTGTAGCCACTGCTTCACTCTTCCCTTTAGGCAAAATGGGAAGGCTCTCAATTTGATGGCATCATCCGCCACCCCATTTATCTTCAGCATATCACACACCTCGAGAAAGTTCTCTATATGACTGTTTGGATCCTCATCGGCCAAACCATTGAATTGTGTGGATTACTGCAACATATGGATGAATGCCAGCTTCAGCTCAAAGTTCTGAGCTGTAATCGGGGGACGCACAATACTCGACTGTGTCCCCAACACTGAAGGTCTGGCATAATCGGATAATGTTCGCTGTTGCTCATTCTGTTCTGCCACATTTCAGATTCTTCCACTTCCAAATCAGCTGAATTAGACTATTCCTGCACAGGTTCTTTCTCTTTTCTTCTAAGTGTAGGTTCAAGCTCAGGATCTCCTTTAATCAATATTGAGGGATTCCCTCGGGTCATAACCTGGAGCAGTACTGATAAGTGCTTATACGATATGAATGCGAAGCGTTCATTCCTTATGTTGAGCATTACTTTTCTCAGGTTTTTACATTAATATGTGTGTTTTTATGTTACTTTTATACAGGTAGGGTTGTAAGGCTGAGTATGAAGGAAATAGGCCAATGTGGATCATAATGCAGCTATCTTGCTAAGGTTCGAACGCGAAGACATAGGTCAGGTGTGAGGTGCTAGAGTGTGTGCCAACCTCCTCATATTCGAGTGAGCACATCTATGTGGAGGGGCACAAAGGCAGTCACACTCGAGGATTCCGACCTATGCATATAAGAACAAGAGCTCCGCCAACATGTACATCATTGAAGAAGCAAGTGATTCACGACGTGAACATGTGCCCGTTTGCGTTACCCCGATAAAAGTATGGAATTGGGAAGTTATTCAGGTCGAGACTGTAGTAGAGCACTATAGCAATACTGTAGCAAGTATTGTAGCAGCACTGTTCACAGCCGACAGAGAAATCAGAGAAACAGAGAATCCACACAGGCGTGTGGAAATTATCCACGCCCGTGTGGAAATTCCGCACGGGCGCGTGTATCGTCCACGCCCGTGGAGTCGCCCGATTCCAGCCCTATTTAAAGCCGATTTCAGCACCGATTTTGATATTCTTTTCTCCATCTTTTCCCCAACTTGCGAGAGGGCTTCGGCTAGGGTTTAGATGGGTATTGGCTAAGGTTTTGGAGAGGTTCTATGGCTCCAACATCGTGATTCCATTAGGAAGAAGGTTGGTAGGACAGCTTCGATCGAGGCGTATCCTATACCGGACGAAGGAATCCTTGGACGATGAGTAGAGGACTTTCCACAAGACCATCGACACGACCATCGAGGGGGTTTCTTTATGAATTCATTGCTTTTACATTCTATTTCTTTGATTGTACTTAGCTCCATGGAGAGCTAAACCCCTAGTGGGTACTTGGATGATTGTGAACCTTAGGATGTATTCGTTTCATTGAACTTCTTTGTTATTCTTTCAATAAATTGATGTTTATTGTGAGTTCCAACATTGAATGCTTAATTGTATGAACATTTCCCCTAGAGTGACACTAGGGTTGAGAGTTCTTATTGGTAACCTTGTGAGTGAGTGACACACCACGAGCATTAGACAAAGCTAGGTTGGAGATGGTTAAGAGGGTTGAGAGGGTGAGTCGAGAGGCACAAGAGCGTCCCCTTTTCCCTCCGACGTGATAGATTCTACCTCCTTTCCATGAGTTCTTTACGGCCATAACAGAGTGAAGGGTCTAAGGGATGAACCTCCGTTGGGGCCTAGTTGCGCGTGCAATGGAGTGAAGCGTTGAGGTGATCTTAGTATCTAGGGCTTAATTGTGGCTAGGGACCTTCCGTCTGGACCAAAGGGTTAGGTCTATTTTTAGGAAGAGATTTATCACATGGAATCCCTAGAGCTCATTGCAACTATATGCGAGTGCGAGGTGTTGAGATTGTTTGATTTCTCCTCCGGGACATGTATAGAGTTAGGCATAGTTGACCTTAGATTTGGGACTATGTATGTAAGGTTTCCATGTCTCACCATTGCATTGATCAGGAAGCATAATAGTGGGTTCTTGCACTTGAAACGATTATCCTAGGTGAAGCATTATCCGAGTACCCCATCTTTATCGATTGCCTTACCCTCTTCTTTACTTTTGCTCTCTTACTTGTTGATTTTATTGTTGAGAATTGAATCATTTCCACACTTATCACTGTTGATATTCCACATAGCTAAGAATCGAATTAAGTGTCTTTCTTCCCTACTCCCTGTGGATTCGACCCCGCTCACCCGGGATTATTACTTCGACAAACCCGTGCACTTGCGGGATATACGCAAGGGGACCTTGTCAAGTTTTTGGCGCCGTTGCCGGGGAGCTAGGCGTTTAGAGATACTTTGCACTTTGTTTTCTTAGCTATTTACCCTTCATTCTATTCACATCTCTTCTCTATCACCGTTCTGATTTATTCTAAAAAAAAAATTATTTCACACTTTCTTATTCTTCCATCATTCTCATTTGTTTTTCTATTGTCATGTCTTATTTTTTCTTGCAAGGATTTTAAATGATGATTGACCCAGTCCTTGCTCTATATTTGTAGGTTGAAGCTCTCAATAAAAAAGTTGATAGAATTGTTACTTCACGACAACAAAACATTCCATGTTACTACGCATATCATCCAATTGAAGTGGGCTAACCAAACGTATTATGGGATAATGGTGAACAACATTGGGAAGCACCTCAAGAGGAATGTCAAACGGGTGAGATACTTGGAGAGGATACATTTCAGTTACAAAGAGTATTAGCTAATTTTATTGAAGAATCTGATGTCTGTGTCCAAAATATGGAGACCACACGAAGATGTCATGAAGCCTCCTACAAAAACCTTGAGCATCAACTAGGAGGGATACTTGACACACTCTCCGTGGAACAACAAGTATTTGAGCAAGCAAGTCAAGTTCCTTATAGAGAAGATGTGGTAATGAATGACAATAAAGAAATGGGGTGGAACGAGTATGATGTTATCGAGATTGAAAGGATACAAGAAGAACCGTCCATTCAATGTGATAATTGTTTGAGTGGACAGTATGTTTGTGAGCAAGAAATGGTGCAAGGAGAGTTGGTGAAGACATATTGCTTCCAAGTTGAAAGGGAAGAAGACCCAAATCCTAAGGTAATGGAGCAAGCATCTCTCATTGGGATTAGTCAACACATAAATTGCAAGAAAGAGATTTTGGGTTTGGAAGAAGATGTGGGTAGGAGATTGAAGCCATCCAATGACCCATCTGTGCTAGCTTGGACAATTCCCAGCCCAAATTATTTCCGTGGAGGCCAAAGGTTACATGGTTGGACTCTCCAACAAATATTCCACCACGGCAAGTAGATTATTGGTTTAAAGGAAGTAGCTATGCAATATCTAGTCGGGAGGAACACACTCTTTTCAAGCCCCCATAAGGTAAGGAAGAGGTACGTCAAGCTAAGTGACTGAAAACAAGCGCTTCTTGGGAGGCAACCCAAGTATTTACTGTTTTCTTACCTTTTAGTTTAGTTGTTTACATGAATAAACTGTTAAGTGTTGGTGTTTCAATTTTTTAGTGCTTGTGCTGCAATTTTATAGTGGGTTTTTAAAAGAATTCAATGTGTGTTTTGTTGAGAATTGGCGAAGTTTGGTTGTTTGAGTTCTATTTTGTGTTTTTTTTTCTAGTAAATTTTGCATAATAGAGGCGGCTCGAGAGTGTGTAAACATGTTCGGACTAGTTGTGCGTGAGCTCGCAGTTTTTTAAGTCATCCAGAGAAAACACACGGGCGTGTGGAATTTCCACACACCCATGGATGTGTACTGCGAGTTCATCCAGAGAAGGCATAGGGGCGTGCGGCTGCCTCTGTCGACGACCATGCGACTGGTGCACGCCCGTGGGTAATTTTCACACTGGCGTGTGAATTCCTACAGAGTTGGGCAGATTTTCCCGAGAGCACACAGGGACGTTGACTCGCCCCTGTGGTCGACCTTGTAAACCATGCACTGGTGTGGGTAATTTCCGCACGCCCGTGCGAAACTTTGCAGGGTGCTCCCTCCATCCCAAGAAAACACAGGGGCGTGCGGCCGCCCCTGTGAGTTGGGCATGTGAATGCCCACGCCCGTGGGGAATTTCCGCACGGGCGTGTGTGAGACTTGATATTTTTCTCAGATGTCCAGGGAAGCCACAGAGGCGTGCGTCTGCTCCTGTGGGTCTAGCGCACGGGCGTGGTTATTTTCCGCACACCAGTGGGAGATCATTCTAAGTCAGCGAGAGTTTTTCCCGAGAGCACACACGGGCGTGCGCACGCCCCTGGGGAGTTTTTGAAGTGAGGCGCACGGGCGTGCGGAATTTCCACACGCTCGTGTGAATGCACAGAATGCCAGAAGTCGGGAGTTCTATTTAAAAGAGGATGGTTTCTCTCCCTCTTCACAACTCCTTTTCACTTGAAAACACTCTCACATTACTCTCAGAGTCCATAGCACCAGATTTTAGCGAAGTTTTCCGGCCGGCTCTTCATTTTCAAACCCCTCCTCGTCCGTAAATCCTTTTTCATCATCTTCTTCATCAATTCATGATTTCTATCGATTAATCTGGTTAATAATGCTTCGTTTCTTCAATTGGAACAATGATTTATGGTTAGGACGAAGCTAGAGGCATTATTAAGTTGTACTTGGATTATTGATGCGTGGCCGTGCGGTTCTCACACCCCGCGGATCCACACGGGCGTGCGGAAATTTCACACGACTGTGTGGATTTCTGCAGTATTATTTTTTCAACTTGTTTGACCAATTTTGTTTAAAATTTTGCAGATCGTGGCACCTAGGTTAAAGAAGCAAGCTGATAAGAGGCCACGGGAGTAATCCCCTGAGGCCGAGGACATGCGATTTGCGATTCCCAAACATCAGGTCCGTTATGAGCGCTTATAGAGACTCCATTTCAGACAGACTCGATTCCTGGACATGACTATACTGCAAGATCTTCAGTAGGGAGATGAGTTCGCTGATGAGGTTGAGGACCTTGTTTCAGATGGTGGTCGGCGGCAGTTTTTGACGATTAGAG
>NW_024088191.1:0-14725 GCF_009730915.1 Dioscorea cayenensis subsp. rotundata
CATTTGGAGGGGCACAAAGGCAGGTACACTCGAGCATTCTGTCTTATGCATACAAGAACAAGAACCCCACCAACATATATATAATTGAAGAAGCAAGTGATTCACGATGTGAACGTGTGCCCGTTTGCGTTACCCCGATGAAAGTATGGAATTGGGAAGTTATTTAGGTTGAAGACTGTAGCAGAGCACTGTAGCAACAATGTAGTAATTACTGTAGCAATAATGTTCACAGACGGCAGAGAAAACAGGAGTTCAGAGGATCCACACGGGCGTGTGGAAATTATCCACGCCCGTGTGGAAATTCCGCACGGGCGCGTGTACCGTCCACACCCATGGAGTTGCACGATTCCAACCTTATTTAAAGATGATTCAGCCCCGATTTTGGTATTCTTTTCTCCATCTTTTCCTCAACTTGCGAGAGAGCTTCGGCTAGGGTTTTGAGGGGTATTGGCCAAGGTTTTGGAGAGGTTCTACGGCTCCGACATCATGATTCCATTAGGAAGAAGGTCGGTAGGGGAGCTTCGATCGAGGCGTATCCTATACCAGACAAAGGAATCCTTGGACGACGAGTAGAGGACTTTCCACAAGACCATCGACACGACCATCGATGGGGTTTCTTTATGGATTCATTGCTTTTACATTTGATTTCTTTGATTGTACTTAGCTCCATAGAGAGCTAAATCCCTAGTGGGTACTTGGGTGATTGTGAACCCTAGTATGTATTCGTTTCTTTGAACTTCTTTATTATGCTTTCAATAAATTGATGTTTATTGTGAGTTCCAACCTTGAATACTTGATTGTATGAACATTTCCCCTAGAGTGACACTAGGGTTGAGAGTTCTTGTTGGTAACCTTGTGAGTGAGTGACACACCACGAGCGTTCGACAAAGCTAGGTTGGAGAAGGTTGAGAGGGTGAGTCGAGAGGTATAGGAGCGTCCCCTTTCCCCTCTGACGTGATAGATTCTACCTCCATTCCTCGAGTTCTTTGCGGCCATAATAGAGTGAATGGGCTAAGGGATGAACCTCCGCTGGGGCCTAGTTGCGCGTGCAATGGAGTGAAGCGTTGAGGTGATCTTAGTATCTAGGGCTTAATTGTGGCTAGGGACCTTCCGCTTGGACCAAAGGATGAGGTCTAAATGTATTAAGAGATTTATCACTTGGAATCCCTAGAGCTCATTGCAACTCTATGCGAGTGCGAGGTGTTGAGATTGTTTGATTTCTCCTCCGGGACATGTATAGAGTTAGGCATAGTTGACCTTAGATTTGGGACTATGTAGGTAAGGCTTTCCACGACTCACCATTGCATTGATTAGGAAGCATAATAGAGAGTTCTTGCACTTGAAACGATTATCCTAGGTGAAGCATCATCCGAGTACCCCACCTTTATCGATTGCCTTGGCTCCTCCTTACTTTTGCTCTCTTACTTGTTGTTTTTAATTTCTGAGAATTGAATCATTACCACACTTATCATTGTTGATACTCCACATAGCTAAGAATCAAATTAATTGTTTTTACTCCCTACTCCCTGTGGATTCGACCCCGCTCATCCGAGATTATTACTTCGACAAACCCGTGCACTTGCGGGATATAAGCAAGGGGACCTTGTCAAGTTTCTGGCGCCGTTGCGGGGGAGTTAGGCGTTTAGAGGTACTTTGCACTTTGTTTTCTTAGCTATTTTACTACACATTCTATTTCATATCTTCTTATTCTATCATCGTTCTGATTTTCTTTTTCTTTACTTTTGGTGCAGCTCCAGGTTATGACCCGAGGGAATCCATCAATATTGATTGAAGGAGACCCTGAGCTTGAACGTTGATAAGAGCCTAAATGTATGTATTTATATGTTGGTTTTGTATATGCTTGCATGCTATTTTAGATTAATCAGTGCTCGTTTTTTGCTTAAATTGGTTATTTTCTTGTTGCAGGCCTCAAAGAAGCTTAATTGAGCTCGAGAACGCAATTGTGGTGAAATCAGCACCAAAAATTATGTTCTTGAAGCCAAAAACATTGTTGCTGTTTTTGTAGCAAGGAACCGGGGCCCTACTTGGTTTAGGCTGTGAACCTCGCGAGCACCTTGCTGCGCCCAGCGTGGGCAGCTGGAGAATTCGAGCCGATTCTGCGAGATGATTCATTGTAGGGAAAATCATCGTGGTGAGCACTCGTAGCACCGACCGGGTTTTTTGCGAGCGGAAGGACATTGAGCCACGCTGGCGCGACGCCCTCGCCTGAGCCGCGTGACTCGAGGCGAGCGATTTTTATGTAAAAGCTAGGGCTTGTTTTTTGGGGGACCTCTTCTTCCTTCTCCATCATCATATCTCCTTCCCATATTGGAGGCTCTCGGCGGTGGCAACTTCACCGGAGCTAATTGAGGACAAATCCGACGATCTAAAGAGGGGAAATCAAGGGGAGAAGCGTCATTGGGCAAGATCTTCATCAATTCCACCTTTGAGAGGCTTGGAGACGACGTGGGAAGCCGCCCTTATTGCGGCGTTCGTCGAAGACATCCGTGGCCTTCCTCTACCTCCTCTTGTTCTCATTGTTTGAGGGAGTTTTTATATGCATTTTATAGATGTTTTCCTGAGCCTATCTTGTGTAGTTTCTTATATGGACGGCTAAACCCCAAGGTCACCGGATGTCGGTGAACCTTGGGGTGAACTTGTGTTGTTGAATGATTTGATTCGCTTAATGCATGTGGTTTGTTCATGGTTTAAGCTTGGTGTACTTTTTTTGTGTTGATCTTGCATGAGAACTCTGTATTTCAACTTCTAGGTTGTACTCGGTGCGTGACCATCGCCCTTGTACTAGACACACCTTGCTTCATTTGGGATGTATGTATGAGCACGCCGTGACCATCGGGTGTCTCATACCCCTCCAACCATTAGGGCTGGACCTAGGTTGAGTATCGGCCCTAATTAGAGATTTCCCTGTGTGAATTGCAATGGTAGGAGGATTTGGACGGAAGAGATTCCATACCAATACTCGTATGGGATTAGGGACCATTACCGTGACCATCGGGATGATCTATCTTTGGATCTCTCTTGGCCTGAACCACCACGTGCTTAGCACTTCTAGCATTCTTCTAACCCTTAGTAACCCCGGGGGGATCCACATCCGTGACCTCCCTCACTTCTTGATTTTCACTATCTTAATCGGTCTTTTCACAATTACTTGCTTAGTTTTATTTTTATTAGTAGCATTAAGCATCAAGCGATTTGTAGGTTAGACAACGAGTAAAAAGGAAGTAAGGGTAGCTCCTTGGGCCTAGGGAATACGACCCTCTCGTGCTCGCACGAGAGGTATTACTTGACGACCCCGTGCACTTGCGGGACACTCATCAAGTTTTTGGCGCTGTTGCCGGGGAACCACAAGGAATACTCGGAAAACTCGTAGCTTGTTGATTTAACCATTGTTTATTTTATCTTCTCATTTTCTATCTCTCTCTATGTAATTACCGCGGTCTGTTTCAAAATTCCCTTTAGACCTTCTATAACTATTTCCTTGTTTTTCCATTTCACTTATGGATACACCTAATTTTGGTCTTGGCTATCTCCCTTTGCAGAAACAACACCCTTGTTGCTCGAGCGGACATTTTTTGCAAAGCGAATTTGTGGAGTTATCTGATAGCCCTATAGCCTATGGTTGGTGGAAGGCTCAATTTTGCAATACACCGAGCACTCTAGGGTTGGGAGAGTAAAGTGTGCAAGAATTTTCACGCAGTATATTGAAGGAGAAGAGGCACCTCCAATGGAAACGTATAAATCATGTCCTATACAAGTTGAACCAGAGAACATGCTTAATGGAGCCGTACGAGTAGTTCAGCATGATAAGGAGGATTGGGAACGACCAGAATCCCACAACCTTAGTGAAACCGACCCACCCAAGGGAAGTGATTCGAGAATCGTCGGTTGGAGGAAGCTTATGCTATTGAGGGACGGTCACGAGATAGTGGTGATTCTTCCGGAGAAGAGAGTAGAATTTCGAGCATATGGATTTTTGGAAAGTATGGAAGACTGAAATCATCAATAGAGGAACCACCAGAGTTAGAGTTGAAAACGTTACCTGAGCACTTAGAGTATGCATTTTTTTGGCGGGAAGAATCTAAACTCCCGTCATCATAGCCTCGGACACGACACTGTGCAGAAAGATAAGCTCTTAAGTGTCTTGAAGGCTCACAAAGGGCAATTGCTTGGAAAAATTTCAGATATTAAGGGGATTAGCCCGTCTTTACATGCGCATAAGATTACGATGGAGGACAATCACGGGCCCGGTGGCAATACCCCAAAGAAGACTCAACCCTAACATGGAGGTAGTTCGAAATGAGGTAATCAAGCTCCTTGATGCAGGCATCATCTACCCTATTTCGACGACAAATGGGTGAGCCCGAGTACAAGTTGTACCGAAAAAAAGGGGATGACGGTAGTCACTGTGAGAAAAAAATGAGGTTGTCCCCACTAGAACTGTCACAGGATGGAGGGTATGTATTGACTACGAGGGAAGCTTAATGGCGCCACACGGAAAGACCATTTCCCGCTACCCTTCATTGATCGGATGCTTGAGCGGTTGGCGGGGGCATGCTTATTATTGTTTTTCTAGATGGGCTATCGGGGTATTTTTCAAATCCCCATCGCCCCAGAAGACCAGGAGAAGACCACGTTCACATGCCCCTATGGTACATTTGCCTACCGACGTATGCCATTCGGATTATGCAATGCCCTGACCACTTTTTCAAAAGATGCATGATGGCCATTTTTTGAGGACATGGTGGAAGACATCATGGAAGTCTTCATGGATGACTTTTTCGGTTTTTCGGTGATACTTTTGAGCTTTGCCTTAGGAATTTGGAGAAGGTTTTAGCCGGTGTGAGGAAACCAATTTGGTCCTTAGCTGGGAAAAATGTCATTTTATGGTTAGAGAAGGCATTGTGCTCGGTCACAAGATATCACTAGCAGGGGAATAGAGGTGGACAAAGCCAAAAATTGCTACCATCGAGAAACTTCCACCCCCTCTTGATCAAGGCTATCGGGAGTTTCCTTGGTCACGTTGGGTTTTTATAGAAGATTTGTTAAAGATTTTTCAGCAATTGCCCGACCCCTAACCAAACTCCTAGAAAAAGACACCCCGTTCGAGTTTAATGAGCAGTGCATGGCTGCTTTTCTCACTCTAAAGAAGAAACTCATTGTGGCCCCAATAATGGTATCTCCCAACTGGAATTTGCCATTCGAGTTAATGTGTGATGCCAGTGACTTTGCGGTTGGTGCAGTGCTTGGTCAGCGAAGGGATGGTCATTTTCACCCTATCTATTATGCCAGCAAGACTTTGAATGACGCACAAGAAAACTACACAACTACCGAGAAAGAAATGCTTGCAGTGGTCTTTGCATTTGACAAATTTCGCTCATATCTAATCTTTGTCTAAGGTGATTGTATTTACGGACCATTACGCACTCAAATATCTTCCGAATAAAGCTTGATGCAAAGCCTCGTCTAATTATTTGGGTACTCTTGCTCCAAGAGTTTGACCTGGAAATAAAAGACAAAAGCGGGGCTGAGAACCTAGCTGCTGACCACTTATCTCGCCTGGAGGACCATCAAGTGGGTACCCAGGAGAAGAAAGAAATAAATGATGTATTTCCTGATGAACACTTATTTTGCATCCAAGTCGTAAGTGAAGATGAAACCCCCTGGTTTGCCGATTTTGCAAATTATTTAGCTGCAAGGACACGTCCAGACTGGCTAACGTATCAACAGAGGAAGAAGTTCTATGCCGATCTGAAACATTATATTTGGGAAGATCCTTACTTGTTTAAAATTTGTGCTGACCAAGTTCTAAGAAGATGTGTCTCACGGTCGGAGGGTTATACTATTTTGAGTCATTGCCATACAGGGCCCTCACGAGAGCATCTGATTACCGTCGAACAACCAAAAAGGTTTTTGGATCACGAGGGTTTTATTGGCCTTCTATGTTTTCGAGGACACACGATATTTTTGTACAACATTGTGACAAGTGTCAAAGGATGGGTAACCTTTCGAGAAAAAGATGAATTGCATGAGACTTGGAACCAAGCTTGTGAGGGTGTTTCGATGTTTGGGGGATTGATTTTTATGGGCCCGTTCCCCGAGTTCCCATGGGAACAAATTTATCTTGGTTGCGGTGGATTATGTCTCTAGATGGGTAGAAGCACAAGCACTTCCCACGAGTGATGCTAGGGGCGTGGTTAAATTCACGAAAAAAAGTTATTCTCTAGGTTTGGTACACCAAGAACAATCATAAGTGAGCGAGGGCACGCATTTTTTTGTAATTCTCAGTTCGCAAACACTTTGAAGCGTTATGGAGTGTCTCACCAAGTGGCAACAGCATATCACCCTCAAACGAGTGGCCAAGTTGAGGTGTCAAACCGTGAACTAAAAAGCGGATCTTGGAAAAAAATCAATAGGACACCACGAGGGAATGATTGGGCCAATCACCTTGATGATGCCCTCACGGGCGTATAGGGACGACATATAAGGCGCCACTCGGAGCGACCCCCATACAGATTAATCTATGGGAAGGCTTGTCATCTACGGTTGAACTAGAGCACGAGGCGTATTGGGCCATCAAACAACTAAACTTTGACCCGCAATTAGCCGGCCATAAAAAGGAAATTTCAACTAAGCGAATTAGATGAGTGGAGCAGCGATAGCATCACGATAACTCCATCCAATATAAGAAAAAAATCAAGGAATACCATGATCGACATATCAAAGCAGGGGAAAACATTTCAAGGAAGGTGATCGGGGTATTACTCTTTAATTCGAGATGGAAGATCTTTCCAGGAAAATTGAGGTCAAGGTGGCATGGACCATTCACCGTCTCCCGAGTCTTCGCCCACGGCGCCGTTGAGATCACCCACCACGAAAATGGGTACATTCAAAGGTAAGCGGTCATCGGTTGAAACCATATTTATCATGGAACACATCTCTTGGAATTGGAGGTAACTCAACTTCTTTTTGATCCACCTTGAGCACGAGGTAAGGTACGTCGAGCTAACGACGTTAAACAAGGCGCTTCTTGGGAGGCAACCCAAGGTTTTATTTTCGTTGTTCTTTATTTTTCGTATTCTTGAATTTTGTTTGGTGTGTTGTTTTTGTGATTTGTGTTTGTGTGTTTGTTTATTGGTTTGATGATAATCCTTGCTCTCTTTTTAGTCTATCTTTGTTAGGTGCTTTGTGGTTGTGTTTCATGTTCAATTCGGTGAGTGGAGCGTTGTATTTGAATTGTTTTTTTGAGGTTGCAAAGGGGGACATTGTTATTTTTTTATGAGTTTCGAGGTTTTCGCGGGCGCGTGCGCCCGCATAGCCATCATTGGATCCCAACCCCTCGCGGGTGCCCAGCGCCCGACTGAGTGCTCGCGGGCCGCGTGCACCCCAGCTGACTTCTGGCTGCGCCGTCCGGTACTCGCGAGCCTTGCGCCTGCGATACTCTCGTACTGTGCAGGAAATGCCTTAAATGACTGCCCCTTCACTCCTTCTGGCCACTATTCATCTTCATCTTGTTTTCTTGAGTTCTCTCTCATTTCTCCTCCGATTCCCCTCATTTTTTCACCATTTTTCTTCATTTTTTCTCCTCTAATCTTCTCTCCTCCCATTTGCAACCCAAATCCCACCATTTATTTAGAGTTTTACCGACCTTCTTGCCGGATCTTCTCACCAAGGTATTTCATGCCCTAACTTGAGGCAAGCTTCATTTCACACTTAATCCATGGATTTTTTTTTGTTGAATGGGCTGAAAACTTTGTGGAATGTGGTTGAACCCTTCTTGTAAACTTCTAGCTTGAATTTAAAGCTTTGTAAATTTTGATTGCTACTTTTTACAAGAGAGACTCTTGCAAAAAACTTTCCCGAAATTACTGTAGCAATGCACGAATTTCAGCATTTTTAACTTCATTAGGCATTGTTTTTCATGGATTTTTTTGGTTTGATGGTGCACTTATGGTCTTGTAGGGATGCCGAACAAGAGAGTTGCTTCTAAAAAGGCCTAGACATGATGATGTACCTACCGGTGACCTTCACTTCACACAACCCCAACATCGAGGGCTCGGTATATAAATTTGAAAAACTAAACCGTTTCGGCATTACTCGAACCATTGAGTGGGGCGACCTCGAAAACTATAGGTGCGGCCGACAAGGTATTGAGTCGATCTCCCACAATGGGTGGGACAAAGTGTTTGCAATTGAAGAAGTGGCCTACCGTGAGATTACATTGGAAGTGTTGAGCACTATTGAGGTTGTCCGGCCGCATGGGGTCACTTTTCGTGCACTCGGTGTTACGCGCACTATGAGCGATCTACAGTTTGGACTTTACACGGGTGCAGTATGACAAAAGAATTCATCAATCTATCCTCCTCCCCGTGAGCTCCCTATAGATTTTTCCAGCCCGGATGACTCACACCCGATTCAGGAACCTGATCTCGGGATTTAGATCCAATGAGTCCAAGAAGGCATCTCGCCTACTTAAACCTGAGCACCGCTACATACAGGGGCTATTCAGTCGTGGTATTGCGGGTCGTAATGATAGTACCGGGGAAATCACACGTGCTGACCCTACTTATCTTTGTATAATGCGACCGAGCGGTACCCAATCAACCTAGGGGCGTCTATGTCTTTGACACGCTTGTCCGTCGAGGGACTTATGCACGCCTCGGGGCTATCTTTCTTTGGACCCGTATGTTACTGCGCCTAATGCGAGATATGGGCTTGATTGCACGCATTGCGGGCATGCGAGGTTGTTGGTGGCACTACACCTCTTTGGGTTGGCCACATTATGCGCCATGGGGCTAGTAGACCCGGCGTGGTGATGGATATACCCTCATTCAGTCATTCGATTACGGGAGGCAGCGTCGTCGACCCCCCATCACGATCCGAGCGAGCCTAGGGAAGATGCATCGGTTGAGCTTCACCTACAAGAAATTCAGTGAGATTGAGTCCCTCCGGCGTGGACATCAAGAGGCCATGATCATTCTTGGTCGGTGACAAGGGATATGAGCGAGGTTCTCTCATTCGTTCGCCGATCTTCATTTTTACGCGGTACCTCCTTTGGAACCACCACTTCTATAGCACCGGCTGCACCCTCTGAAACCCTGTCTGAAAGGCGAGAGGCGGGATCCTCTTCTTTTTTTGAACGCCGAGATGTGGGTTCCACCCCTCCTCCCTCTACAGTCTTGACAATTCCATATTCGTGCGTGCTCTATACACTATTCTACATCGAAATGGGGCAGTCTCTTTTTTTACCCTTCTCTTGCAATTTATCTTTACATATTTTTTTGTTCCCCACCATGTCTTCTGCATTTTATTGTACATTGAGGGCAATGTACGACTCTAGGTGTGGGGATGGGGTATTTTATACCTTTGCATGCTTGTCAACCAATGATAGCTTTGATCTAATGTTAAGGACTTCCTAGGTGAAAGGAGGATAGATATGAGTTGCTATTTTTTTGCTATGATTTGTGAAATGAAGTTCTATTCCTACTTTTTGTGCTTTTCGGTAAAATTGTCTAGCACTACGCTTCTACCTTGTTCATTCCGACTAGCCCATTGTTATGACTTAAGATGTTAGGTTGTTAAACTCTACATTCAATGATCACCTAAGAGCTCTTGGCACTCATGTATTTTTTTGCTTTTTAGTCGTAAGTGAAGTTTTTGCATGAAGAAGGTTAGGAGACATAGACTAAGACTTGTATGCATTTGTAAAAAGAAAAAAAGTCTATGTCGGTATTCCTCCTGCTCGTGTAGCATGAATGCGTCTATGTAGCTTGTAATCGAGTAAGTTGGGTGGCTCTTGTGCCTAATCGAGCATGTGCATCCATCGGAAAAGATTTTGTGCAAGTCTACGTTAGGCGGACTCAAAAATGATTGATCGCTTTGAACCCTCTCATGCATTCGCTTAGAACCCTAAAGTTCCCTCACTGAGGACCGAAAGACTCTTGGTTGATAATTGAGAGTGTTTTTAGCAACTTTAACACCTGTAGCCATGACACGTGGAGTGATCAGGAAAAGCAAGGGATAAAGTATGCACACACTCACACGGGAGCACTTAGTTGGGATAGAACTATCTCGGATGTGTTGATCAATTGCAGCTCATTATCTTGATCTCATTTTATTCGTGCTAGTGGAGTCCTCTACTCTTGAGCTTGAGGTCATACATTTAGTCTTTTATCGCTATCCTCATGTTATTCATGTTTTTGTTTGCTTGAGGGCAAGCAAAAAAACTTCAGGTGTGGGGATGTTTGATAAGAGCCCTAAATGTATGTATTTATATGTTGGTTTTGTATATGCTTGCATGCTATTTTAGATTAATCAGTGCTCGTTTTTCGCTTAAATTGGTTATTTTCTTG
This sequence comes from Dioscorea cayenensis subsp. rotundata, assembly GCF_009730915.1. NCBI lineage: Eukaryota > Viridiplantae > Streptophyta > Magnoliopsida > Dioscoreales > Dioscoreaceae > Dioscorea > Dioscorea cayenensis. The sequence goes on from NW_024088191.1 coordinate 10,371, forward strand.
TTGCAGGACTCAAAGAAGCTTAATTGAGCTCGAGAACTCAATTGTGGTGAAATCAGCACCAAAAATCATGTTCTTGAAGCCAAAAACACTGTTGCAGTTTTTGTAGCAAGGAACCGGGGCCCTACTTGGATTAGGCTGTGAACCTCGCGAGCACTGCGCGCCCGCGCACCGCCCGCGTGGGCCGCTGGAGAATTCCGAGCCAGTTACTGTAAACGATTCACTGTAGCGAAAATACTGTAGTGGGTTACTGTAGCTGAGCACTGTAGCACCGACCCAGGTTTTTGCGAGCGGAAGGACAGTGAGCCACGCGGGCGCGACGCGGCCCGCGCGCAGGCCGCGTGACTCGGGGCAGATGATTTTTATGTAAAGCTAGGGCTTGTTTTTGGGGGGGGGACCTCTTCTTCCTTCTCCATCATCATATCTCCTTCCCATATTGGAGGCTCTCGGCGGTGGCAACTTCACCGGAGCTAATTGAGGCCAAATCCGACGATCTAGAGAGGGGAAATCAAGGGGAGAAGCGTCATTGGGCAAGATCTTCATCGATTCCACCTTTGAGAAGCTTGGAGACGACGTGGGAAGCCGCCCTTATTGCGGCGTTCGTGGAAGACATCCGCGGCCTTCCTCTTCCTCCTCTTGTTCTCATTGTTTGAGGGAGTTTTTATATGCATTTGTTAGTTGTTTTCATGAGCCTATCTTGTGTAGTTTCTTATATGGACGGCTAAACCCAAAGGTCACCGGATGTCGGTGAACCTTGGGGTGAACTTGTGTTGTTGAATGCTTTGATTCAGCTTAATGCATGTGGTTTGTTCATGGTTTAATCTTGGTGTACTTTTTTTGTGTTGATCTTGCATGAGAACTCTGTATTTCAACTTCTAGGTTGTACTCGGTGCGTGACCATCGCCCTTGTACTAGACACACCTTGCTTAATGGGGATGTATGTATGAGCACGCCCGTGACCATCGGGTGTCTCATACCCCTCCAACCATTAGGGCTGGACCTAGGTTGAGTTTCGGCCCCTAATTAGAGATTTCCACGTGTGAATTGCAATCGTAGGGAGGATTTGGACGGAAGAGATTCCGTACCAATACTCGTATGGGATTAGGGACCATTACCGTGACCATCGGGATGATCTATCTTTGGATCTCTCTTGGCTCGAACCACCACGTGCTTAGCACTTCTAGCATTCTTCTAACCCTTAGTAACCCCGGGGATCCACATCCGTGACCTCCCTCACTTCTTGAATTTCACTCTCTTAATCGGTCTTTTTCACAATTACTTGCTTAGTTTTTATTTTTTTATTAGTAGTATTAAGCATCAAGCGATTTGTAGGTTAGACAACGAGTAAAAAGGAAGTAAGGGTAGCTCCTTGGGCCTAGGGAATACGACCCTCTCGTGCTCGCACGAGAGGTATTACTTAACGACCCCGTGCACTTATGGGACACTCATCAATGGGATATAATCAAGGTAGCAAAAATTGATGTTATGGCATGGGCAACCTCATTGATGAGGAGATATCTTCCAAGTATTCTCATTTGCAATCTCAACGGTGTATTTCGACTACTCAGACAACTGCTCGTTCTATCCCTATAGAGATTATGAGTAAGTTGGAATTTTTTTAGAGAAAAGCATACGACAAGCGAGCGGTGAGAACCAGCTTAATCCTTTCTCTCTTAGAATCTTGAGGTATTCGAGTAAATTTTTGCGACAACTCTTCGTACTTCACATGCTGATGCAAGGATTGGGGAGTCTGCTTCCCATGCCCCACACACTTCAGAGGATGTTGAACAGCCTCAGCCTTCAGCCCAACAGTAAGATAAGGGTGTCAAAGAAATTGCAACAAAATGAGTGTGATGTTTTGGATTATAAAATTAAATACTTTTATAACTTTCTATTGTTATATTAGATGTTCACTACAAGAAAACATGGGTATCAGAGATGGAAAATTCTATCACTAATAATAGTCTAAACGTTTAGACTATTATATTTTGTATTAGACTGCCCTATTACATGTTTGGACTATTATATATTGTATTTAATTGTTGTTTTGGATATTTATAGATCAAAATGTTTATTATGTAAAATATTATAAAATTTACTGTTGAGGATTGTAAATTAGATTTTAAAATATGTTTGTAAAAAATGTTTAAAAAATTATTGCAAATAATCGCAAAAAGTGTCGGAACTTTCTTTGTTGTAAATAATTAATTTGAGATATAATTTGAGACAATAAAAATGTGCCACAAAATATCTCATAAAGTTGCAACATAATTTGCGACACAATTTGGGACAATCAAAATATGTCGCAAATTTTTTTGCATAAAAGTCTCACACGGTTGCAACATAATTTGCGACACATAGAAGTTTTGCGATAATCAAAATGTGTCGCAAGGAATGTTGCAGAAAATCTCACGAGTTGCAACACTATTTATGACACACAAAAATGTGTCGAAAATGTCGCATATCGTTGCAAATTAAATTGCAAAATATTGTCACAAAAACCCATGAATTATGATGATATGTGCAACTTTTTTTGTTTTTGTGTAGCAAATTTTGTGACACATTTTTCAAAAAAATGTCGCAAGAATTTGTGACACGGAACACATTTTATTGTATTGCAAATTATGTTGCAAATTGCATTCTGCGACATATTTTGGATTTTTTGTGTGGCAAAATGTGTCAAAAACAGTGTTTTTTTGTTCTAGTGTTAATGGTCATCTCTATCAGATATGTTTTGAGCTTTGGTGCATGTAGTTATAATTAGGTTTTAAAAAGTTATTTCCTTTCGGGTTGAGTTACAGGATATAAAAGTTATAACCCACTTTGTGTTGTATTAGCTAGACTACCTTGAAGCTAATTGAATTTTTATTTACTAAATATGGGACAAACCGAGCGACTTGACTTTCTATAAGATTGGAGTTTTTAGACGATGGCTTAGATAAGCAATAACATATATAAATCAGTTATTAATAAATTTATAAAGTTTGATATTTATGTATTTTTCTAAATTGATTTATGTCGATGAAATTTTATCATTCAAATTTTTTGTTACTTATTGATTGCTAAATTCTTATTTAATTCCTAAATGTTGATTTATTCAGTCTTTTATTTACTCATCTTTGAAATAAGTAGCTTATTTTCATGAGAGCTTGGATAATGTAGAATTTTTCGTGTATTTCCACTTAGATGTAGATTTAAGAATTTTTAGATTATATTTGATATATTATCTCTGCAAACTTTTGAGGTATCTAATTTTTGCATATATTGATATTTAAGACACCAAACTATTTTTAAAAAATTACTTGTAATCTCCTAACAAACTATGCAATAACCCTTGTCATTAGGTGTCAAAGACTAATTAACCATGTCGGCATGCATCTTTGTAAAATTTAGACTATAGTTTCACACCATTCCTTTGGTGATAAAATAATGGCCTTTGACAATCTCGTTCTGGTCACAGAGGATAAACGAATGACCTCTACAAATTTGACTTGAGCCATAGAATATAAATAAATAATTTCTAATATTATGTTTTAGACATTATTTGAGAGACATATACTTTGTTGTCTTTCCAGTTTTTGGTTTATTTTCTTTCTCAATTTCTTGGCTTTAAATACTATATTTTTGATAAATGTTATACTTTGGTTTAGTGTATATATATATATATATATTTCAAAATCCGAAATCCATGAACCTTGTATAATCTTAATTAATTTTATTACTTTGCGTACATGGTTGTCAAGTTCATTAAACTATTTTTTCCTTTCTCAAATCAAGAGTAAGGTTGTTTGGAGGGTAGCTCAATGATGGATGTCAATGTGTGGATTTTCAGTTTAGTTTAAATAAGTTGTCATCCTTTGTTCTTTTGTAGACCCTGAATTTCATTCAGTTTTTCTTGAATAGTTTGTAGCACTTGTAAAATAACATTTCATGAAGAAATGTATTACAGTGTTGAGATCTCAAGGACTAGTAAAATGGATGATGAGTAGGGAGGAAGACTGTGCCTTCCCATACTTAGACAATGAGATTGACTAGGAAGTAGATGCCACCATCAAGGTCTGGATTTTTCCACTCAATTCGTCAAACTCAAGATTGACTTTAAATGCCAAAGGAGAGGTTGTCTATAGCTAATGGCTCTCCTAGCGAGCTGTGACTTGAGTGTAAGTCATCACAAAGATAAGAGAGGGTGTAACATTATTGAAATCAAAAACCCTAACTAAATTGGCAATTAAAATTTGCTATTGTGCATATTCACATTAAAATAGTATAATTTTTAAGGAAATTTTAAATAATTATTAATGAGTCAAAGGAGTAAAATAAAAATATAATAAATGTTGGGGTATATGTGGAAGAGGGTT
>NW_024088192.1:0-13091 GCF_009730915.1 Dioscorea cayenensis subsp. rotundata
AAAGGTTGGAGGACTTTAGGATACAAATTATTAGTTTGGCTTTTATAAACCTCTTGCTTTGCAAGATTCACCAAGCTTATAGATTGGCATGATAGTTAGGAAGGAAGAAACATCAACCATATGAGAAATTGATGATGATCTCTCATAGGTTGAGATTGAAGATCTTTGCTTATTTAAATATGATGAACTTAATTGTTAACATTATCTTTGGCTTTCTTGAGAGTTGTTATTCCTACGATATACATATTGGTGTTTTGAGTAGTTTAATTCTATTAGTTGTTCATATTTTAATATATCAATATAGTTTATTGGTAATGTATGTTATATATTTTTTAAATATTATGGATGTATTTCATGATGTATTTTTAATATAAAACGTTAAAAGTTCATATAATAATCACACATATATAATTAAAAAATTCATATATTAGTCACCCGTACTATAATATATTTTGTTTTATTTGTCGAATTGAATTTCCATAAATTTTTAACTAAACTACTTATAACGTAACATCTGAACATATCGCGTATCATAAATTTGCCATACCTTGTTAAAACTAACTTTGCTGAGAGCTATTTAAATAGGCACCATTTGCTTACCTAAAATTCAAGCAAATCTTTTAGAGGGTTATGTTGGATAACTTCTATATATTTGTGATGAGGAGAAGAGCGCGTTTGGGATTAGAGAATCCAATGTTGTCTTCTATACTTTCAGCATAATCACGAAAATCATATAACTGCAACAACACCAAAGAAATCCTTATACTTCAAAACTCTAATTTTAATTCATTATATGTAAATTTAATTTTTTTTATGAATATATAATTTGCTCGTATTTGCACCTACTTTTTCTTACACCGAAGAGGTAAAGCCAACTCACTCTAGCCACAATGAGATTGAGCGAGGTAAAGTGAACTCATCTAGGTCTCAATAACATATCAAGGTCTATGCAAACTCATGCTTGGCTAGCGAACTCATAGGGTTTGGGTTAGCTTACTCTATCATATATGAGCTCGCATATGACTAATGAGCTCACCAAGGAAGTAGACCCATGAAAAGAAAAGGAAGAAATTTTTTTTTTTTAAAAAAAAAGGATAATTAATGACAATTTTACGAAGAATTTTAATAAATTATATAAACAAAAATATGTTTAAGGTATTAAAATAGTTCTAGAGGCCTATAAATTCTTTTCAAATATCCTAAGGATCTTTAGGTCTTTTCTTTATAATATCAATCATAAAAAAAATCTTTTAAAAATTTAAAATATTTAGAAGAAGAAAACAAAAATGAACCATGTGCAAGCTATAAATGACTTGATTAGTTTTGATTTTAGGAATAAGGATGAAATTGAACTGCATAGGAGAGAATTGAAATTAAAGGTGTGAAAGCTGAGTTATGTCCCCACACACCCATGTTGTGTTGTGCCAAAGAGATCAGAGATAGAGTGATACATGTGGAGTGATGCATGTGATGAGACAAGTCACATGGCATCTCTCATTTTGTCACTGGTTGAATGAAGAAAGAACGCATCCGTGATGGATGGATGATGGACACGGAGAATGAGTGTGGAGTTTGTTGAGAAACCCACTGGATTCCCATTTGTTCCATTAGTTGTCAACCAGTGAAAAAGGTTTCAAAAGGTACCTTCAAGGAAGCCCTTTCTATCTTGAGGTTAATTACAGTAACCCTGGCTTATTATAATTTGTATTTTTGCTTGAACTTGCATCAACTAAAACTGTGATATCGTATATGCCGCTTTTTATTCATATCACATTTCATATTCAAAAGAGGAACCTTCAAGGAAGCACTTTCTATCTTGAGGAACCACACTAACCCAAACTTGTTATTTGCTTTGAATTTTGTTTAAGCTTGCATAAAATATGTAATCTCATGAATCATGACATGCCATTTTTTTTATTCAAATCATATTTCATATTCAATAGGAATGTTGAAGGCAGCCCTTTTAATTTTATCTTGAGGTTTGACCACACCAACCCTAACTTAGTTATTTGCTTTGTATTTTGCTTTACCTTGCATCAACTAGCATTGTGGTCATGACATACCATTTATTATTCAAATCACATTTCATATTCAATAGGAACCTTTCTATCTTAAGGTTGACTACACTAACCCTAACTTGTAATTTGCTTTGTATTTTGCTTCTAGTTGCATGAACCAGACTTGTGATCTTATGAATCATGACATGCTATTTTTAATTCAAATGACATTCCATATAAATATGAACACACATATATCTATGGGAATATTTTTTAAAGTGTGAATTCTTTAAAAGCTAGGAAATTTTATTGTACGTGTGATAGGTGCTTCAATGAGTGCAATATTTGACTATTATTATTTATAGCATTTTGCATGTAATTGTTATGATTGGATTTGGTGCTTAATTTGTTTCTATTTCGTATTCAAACAAAATTGAGGACATATAGATCAAGAGAAATAAGTTTGAGATTATTTGAGCTAATTTTTGGACTGAAACACGAGTTTTTCAAAGTGATTCTGGTTAGCCTTCACGGTGATCGAGGACAGGAACGATTTATTGATTGGAAATTTGAGAGCAAAATATTAAAAATTGATCCAACATAAATTGTATTCAATACAAAATAGTGCGATATTGTGACATTTAATTAAAATAATCACAAAAAACATAAAACGTTTATCTATGCTACACTAGAGCTAGAATTACCATCCCAGTCGACACATACTACTCGGAGGAGGTAGCGAATCTGACGAGGTTTGCATTTTTGAAAAATATTGTAGAATCGCCTCATGTCGATAGTTGCAGATACCTCTTTCTCGATATATAGACAATCGATCGCTATCGTTTATCTACTAAATGCCCATTTTGTCTTGCTAGTCGGTTTTTCACAATATTCATCGCTGAAAATGCCCTCTCAACACTAGCTGTCGCACTGGAAAAACCAATGCCAACTCAATAAGACGATAAACGAGTGGAAAATAGTACATTTGCCAGCATCAACCATCTTTATAACAAAACCTCCCAAGTCTCCGATATTTGCAAAATCATCATCATGTCGCACATCATGAATAAAAGTAGTAAGTTGATCCTCAAGCATCATACGTTCAGTCACCGAGAAGTCTTTAGGATACATTTCTGCAAGACGGAGTAGCTTATGGATGTTGAATTTAGAAAATGAGTCCCTACCAAAAGAAGTAGCTCCGTGCTAGCTTCAGGAAAGCAGTTGAGCATTTCTTGAGAAATCAAATCAATAATCTAACATTGAAATAAAATAGAGAGAAAATATTAATAAAAAAATAAATTAATGAGATTTATAAAACTATAATAAATATAAAAAATAATTACCTCACAAAAAATCTCTACACAATAATGGTGAAAATAAGTAATGAATTGTCCTTCCCGCCTAGAACGACCACGAATTGGCATATTATCCTCCATATTAGGCACATCAATTGAGTTTTTATTACAAAAAGAGATAACTTCTCCCAAAAACTCCTCTCATTCTATCTCTCTAAAGTGTTGAAGACGAGCTTTTACTGTTTCAATCAATCTCATGGCTTGAACAATATTTTGGCCCTTTTGTTGTAAGGCAAGTGACAACTCATTTGTCATCCATAATAATCGCCTCATCAAGTACATCACAAATACAAATTGGTAATTCTCCATTTTGTCAATCAAACTTGCTACTATGCCTCTATTATAACTAGAAGCCCCATCATCATGCACATTTTGAAGTACTTCTAAAATTGAGATCTACATAGAAATTAGACAGAGAATTGTAATGTAATGTGATCCCAAACGAGTATCCCCTGATCGTGCTAAACTGGATTCTTGATTTTTTTCCTTTACCACTGACTATCTCCACTTTCTCCAATTGCTCAACTAATTTATCATGATGATGTTGCCGAAGTTAATCTCTCCTTTTACATGATGCTCTGGTGGCATTAACAATCATATTAACATATTGGAAAAAAAATCACTCACAATTCGATTCTCTTTAGCAACGGCAACAACAACTAATTGTAGTTGGTAAGCAAAATAATGTACATATCTTGCATATGGATTTTCTTTTGAAATAAGTGCTTTCAAACCATTGAATTCACCTCACATATTTGAAGCCACATCATATCCTTGCCCTCTTAACCTCGAAAGAGACAACTTGTGTTTAGCAAATAAACAATCAATGGCATTCTTTAAAGAAATTGCAGAGGTATCAGGCACATGAACCAATGCAAGGAATCACTCTATCACATGACCATTCTTATTCACATATCGCAAAACAACTCCCATTTGTTGCTTTACTGAAGCATCTTAGGCTTCATCAATCATAAGAGAATTATAATTATCCCCAATATCATCAACAATAACACGAATAATCTCCGTTGCACAAGCATTTGCCAACTCCTTTTGAATTTTCGGGGAAGTTAATTGATTGTTTCCAGGGGCATTTTGATTGACTATCTTCCAAATCTCTTCATTTCGTAGGCTATACCAATCAAGCAACTCAAGAAAATTGCCTTTGTTTAGTGAATTTGAAGACTCATCATTTCCACGGAAAGGTAAACCTTGCTTCAAGAGAAAATGAGTCACATCTAAAATTGCCGTCAAACGAATATGATATACAACCTCCATCTCATGTGAATGTGAAGCCAATTGGTGAGACACACTTTGTCTTTGACTTTGGAACCCTTGAAATTGTACTCTCGCATCATTATGCGCACTATTTACGGCACCAATATGTTCTATGAATTTTTCCAATGCTTTTTTCCAATTAGTGATCCCCATTTTGTTGAATGCATCTTCTCCTATTCGGCTTCCTCTACTTGGCTAGAAAAGATAACACCAAAAACAAAATGTCGCATCTTTTGTCATACTATACTCCAACCATGGATGTTGTTTAAACCAAGCATCTTGAAAACTTCTCTTTTGTTTGCCATAATCTTTCCGTGAAAAATTGTGGCCAATTAGTTGACATGGGTCTCTAATCAAATACTCTCTTCTAACTTGATCACTAATCCCAATATCAAAGTCTTCAATTGATTTTCATAATCCAGGGTCACTAACAATGTCGTTGTCATTAAAATTTGTATTAATATTCTTCTCGCTTGATTTAGAGTCCAATGGTACTTTATGAGTATTTGATGAATCTTCACTCCTTAGTCGTTTGATCAAAAATTTGTCCATGATCTATAAATAAATAAGTAAAAAAAGTCTTTAATTATAGACTATAAAAAGTAACAAGCAAAATATTAAAGGTGCTAACATTACATTACCAACTAGTCAACTACCAAGATCATTAGAGGAATTAGGCACACAAAATTGTTTGAGCATGGTAGTGCTAACATTAATGCATCTAAATGATTGAATTTGTCTTATGAAACCAATTTTGTTACATCATTGAATCCAATTTTATTATGTGTTAATGAATATTTATGATTATGAAACCTTTGGTATAACAAGTCTTATTGAAAGTTTGAAACCTATTTTGTTATGCATTATACTATATAGATTTAACACTAAACATTATTTACTTATACATATATATATTATGATACATATTAATATTTGATATTTGATATTTTCAACATTTTAACTCATCAAGACATTTAATCAAACACATTGTAGGCATATTTATAAAAATGAAGTTTATCATTCATGTTATATTTATTTCACCCATAAATTTAATACATTCATTCTCTCATTTTTAATAAATAATACTTGATCATTGATTGTATGATCCAATAATTAAAAAAATAAATACTAAAATATACATACTCAGTGAAGAGTAGAGCGGATGCAGTGTAGAAGCAGCAAAGCTGGAATTTTGAATATTTTGATACCTGGAGATAGATTTTGATTAAAGGGTAAAACTAACCTTTCAAATGTTTGAATGTTGGTTAGTTTTGAGAGGGAAAGAATGAATGACTGAGATTAATTTCATCAAGATGATTGGTTTAAGTTGGAGGCAACCTCAAGAGTCAAGATTAGTTTTCCAATGAACGGTCAGAATGAGATCATCAAATGGATGTACATTAGTTCGAGGCAATATTAGTTGGTTTGGTTTAACTAGAATGCAATTGACTCATGCTCTCAATGCACCAGTTTCATTTCGACTATCAAGTTTTCGTAAATTATAAAAGCATAGTTTCAAACTTGGTGCTCTTTTTTCCTTTGAACATCTCATCTTCCATGAATTATCCCGACTTGTACAAATGTTTTCTGAGGTCGAGTTGAATACAAAAGTTCTTCCTCATGGTCTTTAGTATCTATGTAGTGATTATCAAAGGCGGATGAGGAGTCACTGGCGGACTGGCATGGCCAAGTGGGGAGCTAGTTTGCATGGTTCTATAACTTCTATGTTTTCCGTCACCTTGCGGTGGCTGAGGGGGCTGAAGCCCCTGCTAGCCCCCCTTGGTTCCGTCCCTGCGGGTGATATTACATGTGAGTACTGTAGTAATATACTATTTATGGTAATATAGCAAATCGCTATTATGGGAATGTTACGAGCGTAACACCCAATCGGAGAATATTACGGGCACTGTTATGGGTACTATTACTGTCGTAAGAACAGCCGATTTATGAGTTTTAAAAAGCCTAGAAACAAGGGCTTTTGGGACACCTTCTTCTATACTCTTTGGTCGTCTTTTGGGAGAGTATTTGGAGGGCTTCTACTCTATATCTTCTCCGGGGGAAGAAAGCAAAAGTGAGAGACTAGGCTAAAGTTCAAAGCTTCAAGGGAGCCATTTGTAGAGAGATCTATATCGGGGAATCTTCGAAGAACTTCATTAATTCAAGCAGATTGCAAGCTTTGAGGAAGTTTTATTATTCTCTTTATGTATTTTATTTCATTTGGATTGGATTGTTGTTCTCCATTAATAGAGATGTTTGGGCATGATGAACTCTATGGTTTATGATTTCATTGACTTGATTGTGGATCTTTCATGCTTTTATATTAATTAATAATTGTGATCCTTTCTTATTGAATTCAATTGCATGTTTATATTGTCTTGGATTTTATTGAGGCGACAACCCTAGATTCATATTGGATGTGCTTATGTGACGAGTCGAGAAACCTACCTAGCATAGGCAAATAGCAATTGAAAGGGATTGTGAGTGATGGGTGTGTACAAATGTCTATTATTTTACATCATTTTGTGTACTCATTAGGCATGAATTAGTGGTATATTATGGAATTTGATGTTAGACATAGTGTGTTTTGTGTTCTCAGGCTTTGGGAAGCACTTAAAGATGAGAGAGAGCCAAAAGAAGTGTTCTAGACTCTAAACGAAGAAGATGGAACTCTCTCTCAGCACCAATCAAATAAGGACAAAGCAAACAGGATGGCTTACGGGCAGCTTACGGCCATAAGCCTCTTCCATTGATTGCGAGCATGCTTATGCCCATAAGGAGGAGCATAAACCCAAATCATAGGAACTTATAGGCAGGACTTACGCCTATAAGTATGTCTATAGTGACTGTCTAGAGGAGTTTACGAGCAGAGCTTACGCCCATATGGGTGGTCACGCGCAAAGGCTATACAGAGAAGCTTATGATTCAGTGTTTACGCCCATAGGCTGGATCATAACATAAGACAGAAGACCTCATAAATGGGACTTACAGTCGTAAGTGATCACGTAAGTGACCCATCATCTCCAGCTCCTTATGACCATGTCCTTACGCTCATAAACAACCCGTAAGTGGTACAGTACAAATAGATCTTATGAGGATTTTTAGGCCATGTTTTGTTCCAATTTTGAGGCAAGGAAAAGGGAAGAAGGGGAAATCTCTAAAGCTTTGTGGGCGATTTTAGAAGGAGATTCAATCCCATCATCTTGGAGAGGGAGCTCATAGCCATCAAGACTAGCTTAACGGCGTTAGTGGAAGGCCCTTGGGGGCATTTTCCGGTGATCCTCCTTTGGCACAATTGAGAAGGGGGTTTTAATGCTTTGCTTTACTCTCTCCATGTCTTGTAATTTGAATGCTTGCCCTCCATTAATGGAGGGCTAATTTCGTACATATTTAAGCATAGGTAAACTTTAAGGTTTTACCTTTTGACATTGAATGTGGATCTTTGTGATTTATTACTTTCTTAATTGCAATCTATGTTATTTGAATCTAATTGTGTATTGGTATTGCTTGATTGCTATTGTGACGAAAGGCCCATTTATCATGTTCGATGTGCATTGTGACGAGTAGAAATACCCACCTAGTATAAACATGCAGCTATTAAAAGGGAGTGTGAGTAAACCTAGCAATGAGATACTATAGAGAATTCTTCTCCCTCAATCCTCCCGAGTGGATTATCAAGTTATTTCCCTGCTCTTTGCAATCATAGGGAATAGATTTTAAGAGAAATCACATTTCTATTCCGCATGGGATTAGGGGTAATCTCTTTATAAGAAGGATTACCTATTTAAGAAATTTTTATTAATTCACATTGAGATTTCACAAAGTGTAAAACAATTGTATGATAACTGTATTAGCACTGTACTGAGTCCTTACTATATATAAAAAAATTACTTTATATTATATCAAACTAGCCCTTATGGTATAGTGGTTTGTGTTGCATTATAAGGATGGTAATGTTTTTCCTATCTCCAATTTTTTTTTAAAAAAAACCCCGCTTGTGCTTACCTGCAAATATCTAGTCTGTGAGTCTGTGACATGGCCCACTTTGTCAATAAAATTGAAAATGAATAAAAGATATGAATTATTTTATTTGGAAAATACTATATGATGCTATCAAGTATCAAGCACCGCATGTTTCTTAATTTATTTTATTCTTATTATTGCAAAATTATTAAATTTATTGACATAGGTAAACACCTTCTTTGGCGGAGGATTAGCTGATTTATTTATTTTTTTTATTTTCACATTTTGGAGGAATTAATTGAAGAGAATGATATTAATAATAAAAATAAGAATTACATCTTTAGTTTAAATATAAATTATCAAGCATAGTGAAAGAAATAACTTCAGAGTAATGGGTAAGAGAAAATAAAATAAAAACACCTAAATTTACTTGGAAAAAATAAAAAATCATGAAAAAAAAACTATGATAAAGGAAAAAAAAAAAACATAATTTCACTGTATTAAAAATTAAGCACAATGATACCGGCTTTATTTGCCAAAGTTGTTTCATCATAAACCTCTAAAAATATATTTTAATAAACTTTAAATCGATTATAAATTGTATTAACTTAGATTCAGTTTGACTCGTGACTTGACTTGGTTATTTCTTAGATGTAATCAATAACACCTGCTTCTTGATAAAATAAATAAATAAGTAACTATAATATCTTACTAAAATAAAAAGCACATTATAATAATATATGTACTCCACAACAAATGTATTCAATATTATGGAATATTTCAAATATTAACAAATTCTATTCACATAAATTTGAGTACATCCATCCTGATGTAACAATCATAACTCAATAAAGCACAATCTAATATATGATAAAATGGAATGACCCTTCATGTGTTCGTCGAAATGAACAATTTGTGTAGATTATTAGTGCCAACCAAAAAAAATCTCAATTATCTATTCTTGAATAATGGGTGGTAAGGGGTGGGATGTCGGCTGAATAAGTTAGACTTATACAGATATGCATGTAGTTATACAATAAAATATAATTAATAACACGCAATTGATTATGTCAATTTAACTCACATATAAAGAAATATAAACATATAATCAATAACACAAAATTGATCATGCAAATTCAATTATCATATTAAAAAAACAGGGGCGGAACCAAGGGGGGGCTAGCAGGGGCTGAAGCCCCCCTTGGCGCCGGAGAAAATACTTTTTAAAAAATATAAAATTTGGTGGTTTTCGATTTTTCTATACTTAATTTTATGTAAAATATAATATTTGGACACATAAAAGTGTGGAGTGTGGTGTGCTTGAGTGATTAGTAGCTTTATCCATAAGGTTTGGGATCTTTTGATCCACCCAAGTTCAAATCCCACTTGGTGTATTTTTTCACATCTTATTTTTTAGTTTAAAAATTACTATTATTTCAAAATTTTAATAAAATAAATCTTATATACAAATTTTGCATTTTTTTTCACATTTTATTTTTAAATTTCAAAATTTTAATAAAATAAATCTTATATACAAATTTTAGTAATTTAAAAAAAGTTTGAATTGATCATGAGGCATAACATATATAGATATATGTTATAATGTACCATATATGCTAGAGTGAAACAACAAGAGCTTTTTTATAAACAATAGTTTGGTTGTTTGTAGTGAGAATGATCAATTTTACCATATTTAAAAAAAAAAAATACAAACTTGAGATGTATTCTTATTAGTTGAATTATTGAAAATCTCATATATTTTCTATCGGTAAAAACAAAATTGTAAATTATAATTTATATTTTTTTTAATATGTGTATTCAAATTTTGGTTATATTAGCACATTATTCTTCATTTAAAATAATTATTTTGTTAGATTATTTTTTTGTTTTGCATTTAAGTTTCAGCCCCCTCTACCATCAAATCCTGGTTCCGTCCCTGATTAGAATTGCTGACAATGTTGTAAAAAAAAATCCTATGATTAGGGAAAATTTGTAAAATTTTCAATAATTTTAAATAGTTAATTCATCCATTTAAAATACAAGTTGTTTAAAAATAATATTTTTTAAAAAAAATTAAAAAAATTAAGTTTATTAAACTTCAGAATAAAAATAAACTGAATAACTATAAATATAACTCTCATATTTTATATAACTTAAAAAATTGAAGAAAAATAAAATTTTAAAAATAAATATTATTTTAATTTTTACTTGTACTCCATTTTATAATAGAGGAATATTGATTTATTTATTTATTTTAATTTTGGATAATAGATGGAAAATAAATTAATCATTGTTATCTATAAGATAAAAACTAGAGTCATTTATTTTTTTATAATAATTTTTTTATGAGACTACAAATGATTTATATAATTATTTTTTATGTTTTCATTATATGTTTATATGTTTATTTTTATTTTTATTATTTTTACAAATAATCATTTTCATAATTATCAAGTAGTATATTTCAAGCAAACAAATATTAAACTCAAACATATCCATTAAATGAGGGAGAATAATATATGCCAAAGAACCCTCCAATGTTTTGGAAAACTCAAACCCAAAGTACACTTCCATGTATGTCCCATCTCTACTGTTTATTATTTCTTCCCATCTTTCGATCAAATGGTCCAGTTCATTCCTCAGGTCACTATTCTCATTTCCTCTCTTCTCATTTCTTAGCCGCTTCTCTGTTGGAAAAATCTTCAACTCTTGTAAAAACTCCAGAAAGGATGATCTCACAGACGCTAAGAGGCTGAAGCCCCTGTCACCCCGCCCCCTTAGTTCTGCAGCTAATTAGGGGTGGGTAAGAGTGACTTTCGGTAGGACGGAATGATTCACATTGTAGTAGACCCAGTGATGAGTTGTGGACATCCCAACTCGTGCTCGGCATGTCAAACTGCCGAGTTGAACCTTTTTTTTTGTACTTTTAAGTAAAATTTTAATAAAATATGCTAAATGCTTCTCATAGGATTTGAACCATGACTTCTTACTTTTAAAACCCAAGCCACTTTTAGTAAGTAATTGAAATATATGTATATATATATATGTGTATATATAAATAATCTTACTAATTATAAGATGTACACTTTACTTAAACACCAGCTTTCGATTTACTAAAAATATCAATATAGATGCGCATTTTAATGTTCTTGAATACTAGAAAGGTGATGGAAAACTCATACCATATTATCTGATTAGTTGTAAAATATAATTTTACGTGTTCTATGACGAGAATTCCTAAAACCAATGGCTTAAATTGTTTGCCTATTTATATAAATGGGTTTTTCCCATATTAACCCTCTTTTAATTTAATATTGTCAAAATGGCCCTAGGGTGATTTTATTTATCAAAAATGACTTTAGGACAATCACATCAATGACCAGTCATTTTTTAATTACATTTTTTTTTATTTTAGCCCCTCATCTCCTTTATAATTATTAAATAGCTTATTTATAGTTTTTTAACCAGATTTTTTTTAAAAAAATTGTTATTAAAATAAAAAATAATATTTGAAATTAGTATTATTATTATTATCAACCCGAGAATAATTAAAATGGTAATTATTTTAAATTATTTTATTAATATTTTGATTATTATTAAGAGTGGCAATTATTGAAGTAGAATTATTTTAAATTATTTTAATTATTATTAGTAAAATAAATTATTTTAAATTAATTTTATTGATGATTTCAATGATTTTTTAAAATTTATTATTTAAAAAAATATTATTCCTCCCTAACTCGTTCTTGCAGAATGGTGGGCCCCAATGTTGCTTTGTCGTTCGTTGCAGCTTGTCGATGTCTCTTTTAGTGGGGTGCGCGGGGGGGTTGCATGCGGATCTCTCCATCGCTCGGGACATACAAGGCCATGGTGCGTCTGGATCCCTAGGCACCCAGTTTTGTTGGGCTTGGTGAAACTTGACCTAAGGAGTTTCATGTGATACCAAGTGATGTGGCATAGGCGACAAACCGGGATGTTGTCGTCGCCCGGATGCCTCCACCAGCACCGTCGCTCCATCAGAGCGCTCTAATCAAAGTCATGGTCCGAGCATGATTTCATCAATAAAATTAATTTAAGATAATTTTCACTATAATAATAATATTTTATTAATAATAATAAAAATAATTTTAAATATTTCCTACTTCAATAATCATCATTCTAATAATAATTAAAATATTAATAAAATAATTACCATTTTAATAATTCTAGGGTTAATAATAGTAATAATAATGATGATTCTAATTTCAAATAATATTTTCTATTTAATAATATTTTTGAAAAAATTAGGTTAAAAAAGCCACAAATAATTATTAAATAAACTATTTAATAATTATAAAAACTATGAAGGGCTAAAATAAAAAAATATTTAATTAAAAAAAAACAATAAAAAAAAACCCACTCAACAGCCATGTGCTAATTGGATATTGATGTGATTGTTTTAGGGTCATTTTGACTAATAAAGTGCCATATCGTGAAGGATTAAAGTGAAGAGAAGGCAGATTTT
>NW_024088193.1:0-25997 GCF_009730915.1 Dioscorea cayenensis subsp. rotundata
AGTTACGTATTGTTGATCCATATCCAATATACAATCTAAGGGAAGACTATGATCAATTATTTGTGTTTTAAGGTCGTCAATGAGCAATATTGCTGCTAATACTGGAACATAATGCTAATCTTTTATTCATATATTTTATATTCAATTATTTAACCATCAAAAAGTCTTGGCAAACATGAGTCCCAACCTAGGGTTGAAATGAAAGGCACGAGAGCGGGTCATGTCAGCAGCATATATAAGACCCTGTATGCATACAAATTAATATACATATATATATATATATGACATCAGTTTGAGTTTTAAATGCCTCTTACTCTTTATTTCTTTAGCCTTGAAAGGAGGAGCCATTGCTTTTCAGCAATTTGCTGCAGTTGGATTACTATTTTATCTCTCAGCGGTGACTCTATTCCTACCTGGCAAATTTTGGTATCATGCATGCGCGAGACTTTGTTCATGACTTCATCTCAAAAACACAATTATGTATTCCATAGGACGTTCTATTTTTAATGAGGACACTAATTCGGAAGTACTCAAATTAATGGATATGATTTTTCCATCTCAGAGAATTTATGGAATATTCCATAAGATGGATATGAAGATTGAGCAGGAATAATCAAGCAGCAAATAGATCCTCTAGTCCAGATGCAAAACGAAAAAGAGTTAAGAAAAATGTGAAGAAATTGTCACAACCCTTAGAAAAGTATACAATGAAGGGTGAGTAAAACCCATTTACCTCATACCTGTGGTAAGAAAAAGGCAAAAGATGCTTGGTAGATGTTAAAAAAATAAATTTTAAGGGTCGGAGAAAGTAATGTCAATTTAGTTGTAGAACTTATGGAGAAATTTCGGTAATACGATAATGAAAAATAACTAACCTGTTAAAGATTTCTTTTTAATAGCTGTTAAGATTCTTAATCAAATAAGAAGTGTTGGTGATGATGTTCTAAAACAAAAGATCCTAAATTAAGAAGTTTCTTAATTAGAAGCCTACCTCAAAGTTTGTGCATATTATTGTCACGATCGAGTGAGAAACAAAAATCTGTCAAAAGCTTTTTATGTATGAGTTAATGAGTAGAGGACACATGCCAGTTAATTAGGTCCATCGGGTCCTGTAACTAATTCGACCAGGCATCTAAAAAACACCAATCATACACCTTAACACATACCCTACAATTTATTATTTGTGTTGTTATTAATAAGTAAAATAACTAAAAGCAAAAGTCAAAACATAGTAATTTAATTGATAAAGAATAATTGTGATAGCTCAAAAATTTAAGACGACTCAAAAATAATTAAAAATATTGAAGGTCTCACACTTAATTCATTTACGCTATCCATTAAAGTTGCCTACGTATCCTCTTAGGTATAAGAAATCAGAGCTTACAGTAGCTCTTTACTTTGAATTAGACTTACCATCTACTTACTATTCATCACCAATAAGATCTACCTAGGTCTTAATTTCAGTCTTGAGCGAGGTGTTGTTTTTTGCACTCATCACGTTGTTGGTGAAGAAAAATCGCTACCTTTAAGAGCTTCCTGTTACTACTTTTTTTATTATATTTGGAACTTAAGCAAGATTCCAATTATCTACATAAACTTGCATATCGATGTTCAGTAGTGATAACCAGGAATTTGTTCTGTCTAGCATGTTTTCACTTGCATTAAATGCCTCACTCACACTCTGTGCAAGCACAGGAGCATCCAAAAATCAAAAAGAATGTGGTACAAGTCTAAGAACATTAAAGTTCAAATTTATATTGATGTTCTTAATGAATCGGAAGGTAATGTTTAAGAAAAGTCAACAGCCAACAATTATATATATATATATATTATTTCCTAATAACTAACCATTATTATGTGTTAGGATAGTTGGTTAGGTCTTTGCTTTGATGTTTTAGAGGTCACGGGGATTGTTGAATTTTTAATAATTTATTTCTTAAAAAAATGTTTAACTCGTTGCATTGACCCAATTTTGCTGAGTTGGACTAGGCTAAATTTTGGCCCGTGTTCCCTCTAGTTAATAGGGTCTTTTGAAGTACATGAGCAGAGGTGATGGGTATAACCGTAGTCATTTACTAAATGCAAGTGTACTTGCCGATCAAGTAATAAAGTGTACTAAAAAACAAGGGTATCGGTCCACAGAAAACTAAAGAATACTAGTATTGAATCTAAATACGCCAATCAACCTGATCAAAATGGTGGAGTGTGAAAGCAAACTCAAAAGAAAGAATAAAAAATTGAAATAGAAAGTATGACTAAACAAGCATGAAGAAAGGGTACCCGATCATAGACTTCCTCTAGGGTTGTTAGGTTATGGACAATGGTTGTATAAATCCTTGCAATCTAATTGAACTAAGAGAGTTCCTAAACCATGTTACCTCTTTTCTCAAGGTGAATAGCAACTAGTCCTATATGGTGTTGATACAGATAACCCTATGACCGCAGTACGCTCTATAAACTCTGTATAGAATAAAGAAACATTCAAAAAATAGACAATTCTTCTCTCAAGGTATTGCCCCCTAATCCTATACGAAGTAAAATATGAATCTCTTCTTGAAACTACTCCCAAGCTATGACTGCATTACAAATGGAATTCCATGCTAATTCACTTGGAAGGATTTCGAGAGAAGAAATCTCAACTCCAAAGTACCCTACCTCTAGGCGAACTAGTAATCCCCTTCAATTGCGGCTTGCCTATACAAGGTAGGTCCCTTGACTTGTCACACAAAAACATTAAATATAGATTCACGGCTCTCGCTACAATAAAATCCAAGACAATAGAGACATACAATTGAATTCAACAATAAAAGATAGCAATTACAAATCAATATAAGAGCATTCAAGATCCACAACCAATGTCAAACAAATTGTAAACCCTAGGTTCCATCAATGACCAAACACTAAAAAATTAGTTCTCCATTAGAGGAGAACAATCATTTAATCCACAAGAGACAAGAGACATGATTGAAAACATAAAACCATCCTTTCTTTCTTTTCCCTTTGAGAAACCGACGAACTCCCCTCCTATCTTCCACAAATGCTGCCAAGGATGCTCCTCGACAGCTCTAGTGGTGTTCTAGATGGTGGGTGAGCCTCTTCTTCTTACTAGATTTTCGTAGAAGACATGAAGAAGTTTTTCCCTTTTCTCATTTTGCTTGCCTGTCAAAAGCCCCTCCAAAAACCCTCAATAGAATCTTTTATACTTAACCACTTACAGGCTCCATACTAGCATAAGAATAAGGTTGTAAGGAGCTGGAGATAATGGATCGTGTGCTTTACGAGCAACATACAGCCGTAAACTCCACCTATAAGGTCTTCTGTCTTGATGTGACAGTCCAACTTACGATCGTAAGTGTTGGATTATAACTTTCTCTAGATGGTGCTTGCGGTCCTCTTACGGGCATATACTGCTCCCTGTAAGCTCCTTTGGAGCCCTTATGGTCCGGCTTAGTGGTGTAAGTCTTGCCCGTAAATTTCTCTGTCTAGTCATTATACTCCTCCTTACGGGCATAAGCATACTCACAAGGTTTTTGGGATAAGACTTACAATGATAAGTTCGACTGTAAGGTATTCTGTCTGGCTTGTTCTTCAGCTATTGATGTTGAGACAATTCTATCTTCTTCATTTTAACTCCAAATTGCTTCTTTTGGTTCTCTCTCCTCATTAAGCGTTGCCCGTCAACTGAAAACACAATTTATGCCATGTTAAACATCATCTTCTAAATAAACACCATAATACATGCCAAATAAGTGTATAAAACAACATAAAATATATAACTATACACTTATCAAGAGGATAAACAAATTTTCTAAAAAGAAGATATTAAGATTAGATTATGGATAAAGAGTGGGTTTTCCTCGAAGAAGAGGAACTAACAGAAGAGGTTACACGACTCTAAATAATCATGGCCAAGGCATAGGTGGATCATTGAAGACAAGAAGCTTGAGCTTGAGGAAGATCTATGAGACATGTGGATTTGCACTAACAATTGCAGATCCAAGAGGAGGCTAAAAAGGAGGAATTGTTGAATGCTATGCATGAAGAGATAGTGTCCATTCAAGATAATCAAACATGGGAACTAGTTGACTTACCGGAAGGGAAAAAGCCAATATGTTTAAAATAGATCTTTAAAACTAATCCCATCCAACTAGAAGTGTATATAAGCACAAGGTTCGTCTTATGGCAAGAGGTTTCTCATAGGTGTAAGGGGTGGACTTCAAAGTTTCATTCTCTCCAGTTGCCATGCTAGAAACAGTGAGAATGAGAAAAATTTTTAGCGCTAGCTCCTAATTGGAGTGGTTAGTGTTCCAATTAGGCATGAAATCAATTTTCTCAACGGAGAGCTCAAAGAAGAAGTGTTTGTTAACCAACCCAAGGGGTTTGTGGCAAGAGGGTGTGAGGAGAAAGTTTATAAACTAAAGAAGGCCTTGTATGGGTTGCGTCAAACCCCTCAAGTGTGGTATAGTAGAATTGATGGCTACTCTATGTAGAATGGTTTTCTCAGAAGTGAAAATAGGCTAACCCAATAAGGAGATTCAATTCAGCTGCTAGTGTGTCTCTATGTGGACGATATTATATACATGGGGTTATCGATGGTGGCGATAGAGGAATTCAAGATAGGCATGATGACTGCATTCGAGATGTCTAATTTGGGGTCCCTGCACCACTTATTGGGACTAGAGATTAAGCGGAGCAAGAGATATGTCTTTGTGTCCCAAAGTAGATATGCAAAAGACCTGATGAGTAAATTCAACATGCCTATCTTGAATACATGCAAGGATGCAAAAGCACGTCAATACCCAATACCCATGAATACATGTGAGAAACTATGCAAGGAAGTTAATATAGGAGATACATATGCTACAAGATACAAAAACATGGTAGGATGGTTGTTGTATCTGTCAAACACTAGCTCGGACATTGTTTTTGGCAAAAACAAGAAGACAAGTAGTGTTCGATTAAATTATCATACAAGAAAACAAAGCTATAAAAAAAATGGGTTTAGTTCTTCATTTTAGCAAAATAAATCCCACAGGAAAAAAGTGTTAAAGCCACTACTGATTGTCATATAGATTTGATTATTTATTTTCATTTATTAACTCAAAAAAATTCATTTTAGTTCCCTTACCGCACATGAAATATTCAAATTAGTCTTTCTTTCATTCTTTATCAACTATGTGGCATAAATCTTGTTAAATATTTGGTTAAATTTTTGGATGGGTATTGTACTATAGTCATTTTTTATTTTAAATATTTAACTTTAATTTTTATCATTTTGGTCACCTAACTTTAATTTGTGTTCACTAAGGATGCTACCAAGGAGATTCCATGGAGAATTTGATGACATATATATATATATATTAGATTTGCCACCCCCAATACCAGTTTGCCATGTCATCTGCATATGCAGACATAACACATCATAAAAAAGATGGTTTAAAAGGGCTAACATAGCATGTGACATGTTAATAAAAAAAATGACCACGTGCTTTTCTATGGTGACATTTCATGTCTGTCTATGTAGATGATGCAGCAAACTAATGTTGTTATAATTTTTTTTTTTTAAATCCGTTTGTTTTTACAAATTAATACGTATAATCTAAATCATAATAATTTTTTTAAAACATATGTACAAAAATTTATTGTTTGATCAATTGATATTTTATAAATTGTTTTATGTAGTATATTTCTTTTAAAAAAAATTATATTTTAGTTTTTGATTTTTTACAATTTTTTTTTTTGGCAAGATGAACTGCTAGGCCCCTAAAAAAGGCAAGGTTATGCATAAGCCTTGGCGGAATAAGTGGCGACTAGGTCCGCACACATATGAGCGCTGGAACCACCTACACACAACCACTACTCACACTTCAGGAATGTGCCCTCACTCTTGATTCGAACCCTCAAGTGAAGGGTTCTAACAAGATCCAATTATCAATAAACCACTTTGTCGTTGGTTTTGGTTTTTTATGAATTAGTTTATACAATATATAAACTTATATTATTAGCATAGTTTTTTAAAAATTTATTATTTGATATCTAACTTGTATAAACTAAACTATAAATTAACATATAAATAAATTTTTAAAAATTATAAAATTTTATTAATTGAAATTTTCTTTTATAATTCACCCCCTGTTTTATACCCTGTTTTATAGTTTCTGACTCTGCAGTTACATGACATACTATATATTATTTTTTAAACATATAGCTTAAAAAAAAATTGATGTTGATATAACATAAGTGTATTTTCTTCGGGAGGAAAACCTTTTTTTTTTTTGGTTGGTGGTCCATGTCATTTGACATCACAAACTTGGCCATATAGATGAACATTTGACATGTATTTTGTCATGTGACTAACAAAATGAGACAAATTGGTCACATTGAGCATCTCTTATGCATTTGAACAACTCAAATAACTCAAATGAATTTTTTTTTGTTAGTTTAAAAGATTGAAAAAAAATCAAATTTATCTAACCAGTGGTGACTTCAATAAAAATTTTACTGTAGTGTATGAATACTGACTAATTATTTATATTTTATACTTGTGCACTGCATGAATATATATATACACACACATCAAGAAATGAGTAATAATTTAGATTTGGCAAAATTTTCATTATTAGTTTGATTAGCCTCAAATATATATATACATATATATTTGTCTTTTCTAATATGCGTTTGCAAGATTGTGATGCTGCATATGCAATGAATAATTGTTGACGAGGCCATCTAGAAAGTGTACGAACAATGACTACTCATTTCTAAATTTTGGGTGCACATACATGAAAAGGCAAAGGAATTAATATTCTAGTTTGACCTATAGTTTGACTGACCTCAAATTATTATGGATATAATATATGTGTCCTTTCAAATATGTCCTTGCATGATGGGGATGTTGTCTAAAGCAGTGTTATCAAACCCGGACCGGCCCGGCAGTTTGACTGGTCGACCCGGTGACCCAGTGACTAAACCAGTCCGGGTCTCTAATTAGACCGGACATGTAATCAACCCGGTGTGACCCGGTGTGACCCGGCCAAACCCGGTGATCCGGGCGGGTTTCAATGACCCGGGCGGGTTAATGCTTGTTTATAAAATGACATTTTCATCCTTTAATTTTTGTAACTTTTGTTATGTATTGGATTGAGTTGGTTTGATTAAATTTGAAATTTCACTATGGATTCATATGATATTGTGTTGTGTTTTGTTATGTATGAAATATTTGAATGAGTTTGATATTAGGTTGAGTCTGTTATGTCATGTAGAGCTTGAATTTTGAAATTTTATTATGTATCGGTTTTAATTTTTATGCTTGTCATGTATTTTTATAATTTATTTTTGTCCCTTCAAATTATTTATTTGATAACAAATAATAAATAAATGTTATATATTATTATAGAATTAAAAACTAATTTATAATTTTAAAAATAATATTTAAAAATAATTTTATTAACCCGGCATTGACCCGAATGACCCGGCGGTTGAACCAGTTGACCCAAGACCCGAAGCCTAGACCGGGTCGATGTCCGGGCCGATTTTGATAACATTGGTCTAAAGCATTAATTTCTAATTATTTGGCCATTTGTCGAAAGCATTAAACATCCCCCACCCCATCCCAATTTAATGTTCCCCAAGCAACTGGCGTATCAGTGACGATAATTATCAATTTTTTAAAAATTTATTAATTTAACCATACTTTATTGAACTAATAGTTCTCTAAAATATAATTTTAGAGGGGAAAGATAATTTTTTATTTTTACTAATTTAGTGTAAAGACAAACAATAAAGAACAACAGAAAACTCTTACTTAATAACACCCTACCATTTAATGACTAAAATATGTATGTGAAGAATAACAACAAATAAAATCATAATGGGGAAGAAAAATACAATTTAAATAAATTCAATAAATGTTAAAAAAAAAATCCTAACAAAAGAAACATAAGAAAAGTTTAATATTTGAATTATTTTGTTGTTCTAATTACCATTTATAACATATTTGCTATCAATAATTTATATATTTATCACACAATAGTTTATTTTTATCCATTTTATTTAAATGTTTTATTTGTCAATAAAACTAAAATCCTTTTTTTATTTTTCTTTCTCTAAACCAAAAACAGCGCACATGATGAGTCATATTCATAACACTACCCATGTTATATTCCTACTCCCACTCGAGTTGTGATCCCACGGACCACAAAACTGAGACGTGGGATCACACTAACCATTTAAAAAAAAATTAAATTTTATATTAAACTTTAAAAAGGGTATTATTGCCATTTAATCCAACTCTTACTTTTTAGAGATCACATGTTCTCTTTTTCTCCTGAACGACCGACCTATCTTCTTTCCCTCCCTCCCTCCGTCCCCCTCTTCTTATCTCTTTCTCCCTCTCCCTTTCCCTTAGTCTTCTTCTTTCTCTTTATGAATTTTGGCTTCGAATCTCTCACAACTACCATGCCCTAATTGCCTAATAAGGTAAGCTCTCTCAATCTCTTTCTCTCTTTCTATATCTCTCTTTTTCTTTCTCTTCCTTTCTTTGTGTGAGTATGTACAAACTCAACCTCATATTTGAGAAGATATTAACAAGATTTTATCGATCTATTTGTATAGAAAAAACAAGAAAGCGGGAAAGCATGGATAGAAGGGTTTGATTGAATCTAAAGCCGGGGAATTTTGTATATCTTTATTATTTGGTATATTTTCATAGATTTTTAGAGGAGTTTACCTAGTTGAATTATTGGAATGATGACATTATGACCATTTGTTTCTTTTTTGCCCTTCTTCTTCTTCTTCTTCTTCTTCTTTTGAAGTTTTTTTACCGTAATAATTCTTTTATATTCTCTTTGTTTTTTTGTTGGGATTTTCATGAATTATGTTTATAGGTTTTTTTTTCAATTATAGTAATTGTTGTGTCTGACTTTTTAAATATTGAAAAATATCTATTGCCATAGAATATTCAATCTAAACTAATATATTTTTTTTAGTTAAACAGATACACATTTTTTTAATATTTTCTGAAAAATGGCAAGTATCGTTGAAGTACAAAATTCATGTCTAGAAGTATGGGAAGTGGATGATCATATATATAATGCAAATGAATTTGAATTGGAGAAAGAAAATGAAAATCAATCTTTGAATGAAGATGAAGCCTATGAACACAATGAAACCTAAGGGGAACACACCAATGAAAAAGTTACTGAAAATACTTTTTCTCTAAGAAAGATTTCTTTGAATCCATATGTTGGTCTGGCTTTTTATTTTGTGGATGAAGCTTGACTTTTTTAATCATTATGCATACCGAAAAGGGTTTAGTGTGAGAAAAGGACCAATATGAAAATCAGAAAAAGATGATACGGTTGTTGGGCGATGCTTGTATTGCTCTAAGGAAGGTTATAGAGAGGAAAGATTTAAGAAGAATGAAGGCAACAAGTGAAGGCAAGGGGGTGAAAGACGTTGTTGTTGCAATGCTAAACTTTTAGTAAACAAAGACTTGGATGGATCATGGGTTGTTTCTATGTTTGTTGAGGAACACAATCATATCTTAGCAACTCCAAGAAAATGTCATCTTTTGCCATCACATAGGAAAATTGATGAAAGTCAAAAAGATATGATTGATAAAATGAAACAGTTAGGCATTAGAACCAACCTTATGATGAATTACCTTTCACAAGAATCTCAAGGAAGTCAAAATGTTGGATTTCTCGAGCTAGATGAAAGAAATTATATGCACACTAGAAGAAAAATAGAATTTTCTGTGGAAGATTCACAAAGATTATTAGATTATTTAAATAAAATGCAAATAAAGAACCCTCTTTTTTTTTTTTTTGCAATCCAACTTATCATCGATGGAAAATTAACAAGCATATTTTGGAGTTATGCAAGGTGTAAAATGGATTATAGCTACTTTGGAGATGTTGTTTGTTTGGATCCAACTTATGGAACAAATAAATATGCATTGCCATTTGGGTGTGCATTGATTTTTATGAAACAAAGTATTCTTTTGTTTGGGTACTTGAGAATTGGCTACAAGCGATGAAAGGAAGTCATCCAAAAGTGATTCTCACGGATCAAGATTCAGCTATCACGGGTGCAATTTCCAAAGTCTTGTTAAATACCATTCATCGATGTTGCTTAAGGCATATGTTTCAGAATACTAAAAGACATCTAGGGAGATTATTCACAAGGGGATTCAAGTTTGGATAAGATTTGTGGTACCCTGTCATGATTTTTGACCTTATATTTTTTTTAGATTGTTATGCATGCATTAGGGGTAAAATGGTTATTTTGCACTAGTGGCATCCTTGCATGATTGCACAGTAGGTTGTGTGTGAAAACCAGCCAAAAACCAAGGGCAAAATGGTATTTTGAACTCTTTTCTTGCTATTTTCTATTATTAAGGGCATTTTGGTCATTTTCCCTTTTGTTTAAAAAAAAATTAATTAATTAAATTGAATGAGGATAAGAGAAGCAACGTGGCCTTCTCTATTTCTCATTTCCTTCTCTTCTTCTTTGTTTTCATTCCTTCTTCTTCATTTGGCCGAACACCCTTCTTTGAAAAATAAATTTGTCGACAAGCTTTTTCGGCAAATCAACGCTCCTACTCTCTTCCTCTCATTCTCTTGAGCTTGGTAAGGTTTTGATCTAAGGTTTTTTTATTTGTATTTTTCTCATATTCCATCGTTTTTGAAGTCTTTGAAACCCTAAAAATAAACCTTGGTTTGAGTGGCTTTTAGGATTAAATCGAAGCCCTCAATCTTGTGATTAGTTTTTGTGTATGTTTGTCAAGAAATTTCGTAATTTGGTGTGGTAAATCAGCGAGAAGCCATTGTTTTAGGGTTGGCTTTGTTGTAAAAAGTTTTGGGGGTACTATAGCAATTCTTGGTACCTTAGCAATCAAGATTTACTGTAGTAGTACTGTAACACTAAAACTTTTTGGTCTTTTCTTGTATTTCTTTCGTCCAAATTGAAGCCCAAGGCATTAGGAATTCATTGGTAACCTAAAAATCAAGTTTTCAGTCAACCCTAGGATCAATATAGGGTTGTTTGATAGAAATCAAACTTGGGTTTCTTGTTTGGCTTTTATATTAATATTTGTTGTGTTTTGTTGTGCTTTGGTAAGGAGGTGAAGCGTTGGCTCGAGGCAAAGATCGAGTAGAGGATTAGCGTTTGGGGAAGTGGTATCATCAAAGTTGTGAGTGGGATTAATTATGCATAATTCTACTAGGAGAATACCTATAATGATTCTATATTGCGAAGTAAAGTTTTATTTTCTTCTATACTTAAATTGAGGTTTTGATTGACTTAAAATGAGTTTATTTAGTGATGTTTTATACTTGAAAGGTATTATTGTTCTAAGGAAAGGATTTTTTGATTGTTACGTGATTCACAAATTGTGTGTTGATTTATGATAAAATCATTGGATATACTTGTGCTTATCATTTCCGTGGAGAAATGGCAGATATTTTGGATATTGATTTTTGTTCTGGTTATGGACTCCTCATTGTGAGATACATGTTTGTATTACTTGGTTGGTGACATCCTACTGCAGTAGGTGGTTTTCATGGCCAACCTGTTGAGGTGGCGTGGAAAACCGACAAACGTATTGGTCCTATTCAGATGGGAGTGTAGAGCCCTATTAGATGTTCATCGGGAAGCCGGGGTCACCACACGGTGAACCAATGGATCAACATTAAGGATATGAGTTCCTTGATGGCTCTGAACTTAGCTGCAGCACGATGAAAGTTTAGAGAGGTTTCTAGACCATGTTGCGTTCCTTTTGTAGTGTTATATTCAATTTGTGGTTTTGACGGTGAGTATCTATTTTATGGATTTTGTGACTCGTATTATATAGTTGTTCTATATATATATGAGTGGAACTATTATGATCCATTTGGATTATTATAAAAGTTTGGCTTAATGTTTAATTTGTTTTGTAGTATAAACCCTATATTTGGTCTTTCGTGGATTTGTTGTTGTAAACTCTAGTTGGGGTTGAAAGGCTTACTTGACACTATCTGTTGTTATATTATATCGATGATTTTTTTTATGTGTATCTACATTCTAAACTGTTGGCTGTTGGTATTAGTAAAGCATTATTTTGGTGAGTTATTCCGTGTATTTTGGTGTATTCTTGTAGTATTGTGCTAACCCACTCACTGAGTATATTTAGTTGCTCACCCCTCTTTTCTCTCCCCAGGCTTTTACAGGCAGTAGTGAGGTATTAAAGCTGTGTGCTGGGCATCCACTATCTGTTTTCATTCGATACCACTTTCATTTATGTAATCCTTGAGCATGTATATGTTGTAGTCGAGCATGGATCCATTAGTGTGTTTGAAACTCTAAAAGCATGGTTTGTATGTTTGTCTAACTTCTTGGAAACTCCGTTGTACTTGTTATCAGGGTAGTTCTTGAACTCTACTATCAAGTCATGTTGTTGATGCTTCCCTTGCTTACCTTTGACTTCCCTATATTATACTTGTTGTTTGAGGTGGTTGATTTCCAGTATTTGGTCAGCCTTGCGGCAACTCGAGGGTTGAGTGGTGAGGTATCTCTCCTCCGGTTGTCGCGGTGGTTGTCATGTCCTGTGGCCCGTAGGTCAGGGTGTGACAAGATTTGTCTTATTGTGTGAGGAGTCATGAAATTATTGAAGATTTTGAAGAAAAGTGGGCTGAATTGCTTACTAAATATGATTTGAATGAGAATTATTGGATATTGAGAATGTACATGAAACATCATCACTAGGTTCCTGTGTATTCCCATGGCTTCTTTTGTGCAGATATGTGTACCACTCAATGAAGTGAGAGTATAAACAATTTTTTCAAAGGGTTTTTGAGTAGAAAATGTTGCTATTGGGTTTTGTTCAATGTGTTGATAAGGCACTAATTAGACGTTGGGAGAAAGAGAAAGAAATTGAAACTGACTTTAAAATGAACAATGTGCAACCATTCTTAATTCTTCATATGCCTATTGAAGAAGAAGTAAGCAAATTGTACACATCGGCAGTATTTGCAAAATTTTAAGAAGAACTACTTGGTAGTCTTCGTTACAAGTGTGAAAAAATTGAAGAGAATGGGAATATAGCTTCATATAGATGTTGGATACCTAAAAAAGAAGTTAGAGTCATCAAACTTTGCTTGGGACCGAGTTTCTTTTTTGTGAGATGTACTTGTTGCAAGTTCGAGTTTGAGGGTTTATTATGTCGACACATTCTGAAGGTATTTATTATTGCTAAGATTGATAATATTCTAGAAAAATACATGTTACAATGATGGACAAGGAATGCAAAATGTGGAAAAGTATTTGATGAAGAAGGCCAACAAGTTGAAGAAGATTTTCATACTCATTTGACGCTCAGATATAGCACCCTTTCCCATGAAGCATCAAAAGTTGCAACCAAACGATCTTACTCTGTAGAGGTCTACAAAGTAGCTTTGCATTGGTTGAGGAAGACAAGACAAGAGGTTGAAAAGGCTATCAAAATGCAAAGTTTTGAAGTTTCAAATGGCAACAATAATGAGTGCTTGTCACAACAAACGATTATGTCAACCCAAATAACAATCCGTGACCCTCCTCTAACAAAACGTAAAGGAAGTGGAGGAAGAAAGAAAGCATTTTGGGAGAAAAATCACAAAGAAAGAAAGCCCAAAAAGAATTTAGAAATTACACTAACTCAACCAAGCAAAGGTACTCAATGATCTATTAATACTTACATGAAACAATTTGATGTATATGTAAAATATTATTATCATAATTTATTTATTTTTGTCCCACCATTAGTGGTTGAACCTCAACAAGTACATACATGTGATAATAATTCCAATCTAAATGTCTCCATCAAGGTTTGTTTTGGTGTGATTACAAGCTTTATTCTTAGTCAAGTATATGTAACATATTCTTACAAGCTGCTATTATCAATCAATTTCTCTAATTGGCTTTGAGAAGAAGTTTATTCTATTTGTATCATAGCTATAAAAATGAGTGAATGCTATTTTTGTTAACTTATCTTGATAAGACTTCATCCAACTTATATCTGTTTTTTAGTAGTTGATGTTACTTTATTATATAGTTATTTTTAATACTTACTTATGGTACTTAATCATTTTTATACAATTAACATAGATTGATAATCTTTTTGTCCTTTATTCCTTTAAGTAGTACTGCTACAAAGCTTTTGAAAAGGAGTTGATTATGCTGGTGCAAGCTCAATTTATTATGTGTTATGTTTTATGTTTTATGGAGTAAAGCTTGGTTACTTGATTACTTCACAATGTGCTAACTCTCAAGAATGGACGCAATTCAATCTTTATTTTTGGATTTGATAATTAAGTTTATTTGTAATCTCTGGACCTTGAACTTTTGAACATGTTTAAATCTCAAATTTGTTAGTGAAATTGAGGATGTTTTGATTGGCTAGCTGTATTTTTCTTTTTTTTTCTTTTTTTTCTTTTTTGGAGTACTCAAGTTATATTTTTATGATATCTTTTTTTTATAGGTTCATGTTGTCATTGTTTTTTCAATGATTATATCCTGAATACCCTAGTTGATTTCAAAGTTATTAACAGGAATTGGAAGTTATATCCACTTTGAAAGTTTATGGTTGTTTGTCTTTTTGCAATTGATGATTTCAAAGGGATTTATTTGCAATATATGTAAATATTATTTCCATTTAGAATAATTTCTTAGTTTATGTTGATTAGTTAACAATTTAAAATTTTCTCAATCTATTATTGTTCATGTAGTTTAAAAAAAAACATTACCATGGTGAATGAGTTTATTACCAAATAAATAGATTTTATTTTTAAAAATTTCTTAATATTTTAAATAAATGGTTCAATGAGAGAGAAAGAGGAAAAGTTAGTCATTCCATAGAAGAAGAGAACATGTGATCCTTGTCAAAATAAGAGCTGGATTAAATGACAATAGTACCACTTTCAAAGTTTTAGTATAAAATTTAATATTTTTTTTAAGAAAGAATGGTCTTTGTGTCACATGTCTTGGTTCCATGGGACTGAGTGCGTGGGCTCACAACTCCTGCCACTCATCTATATGCCGTATCCATCCAACATCAATCCCAATTTTCCTTTAATAGTGAAATAAAGATAAAATAATTTTTAGACTAAAAAAACCTATCTAATTGGCCAAAATAATTCAATTCAAACACTATGTGACGCAGCAGTATACTTGAGACCATTGATTCACACACAAATATCCGGTAACAAGCTTGCAACACCTGTTGATCAAAGATAGCCAGGAATTGGGAAGAGTAAAATCTTTATTACTCAATGAAATAATGATCATAAAACTGATTTTCTCTTGCCCATAGGCTTACAATAAATAGGCGAAAATAACAATAAGAAAGGAGATAATTTGAAAATTTACCAAAAATAATAAATTCTCAAATATCAGCAAGAAATAAAAGGTTTAACAAAATAAAGACTATTGTCACAAATGGCTTATAAATCAAAGATTTCTAGCCTAAGATATAATGAAATCAAATCTTTCCTATAATGGCAAAATTGCTGTTTTCGAGGCCAAAATGATGGAATTCGGCCGAAAACTGGCATGACTCACAAGAAAAGCTAGTGATTTGTGCTTGTTGACCCGTTTTCCTTCAAGTGAGACCCTTAAAAACCAAAAATCCACCGCTTGAAAAATTACTAGAATACCCTTTGTTAGGCCATGTTCCATTTGTCCGGAAAGACACAGGCTTGCTCCTCAATACGTCCCGCATCATTCTCCCTAGGTTGAACAGAATTTGCCCTCGAATTCGCCCTTGATTTAGAAGGCCCACACCAATCTGATGTTGAACATCACTTAATTGTGGTAGCTTATCAAGTAGTTCTTCAGGACATACATCTTCGCCGCCAATCATCTTCAGTAGCCTTGGGTGTCAAGTAGGACCTTCGTACCAATTCACCATCAACAATCTCCTCATCAAAGGCATCTTCGTCAAATACAGGCGGAAGAATGTCTCCCGTATCCTCTTCTTCCTCGGCAAGCATAACTCTCTTCCCTGCTTTCTTGTAATCTGCTTGGCGATGCCCCTTTTTTTCACAATTGAAACACTTAACGATGCTACTGGTTCCCCTTGTCATGCTAGTTCATGTGGAATGCTCCACGATAACTTTCCCTCGGGCTGGTCCACCCGTAGAAGAGGGAATCAGACGGCCTCCTCCATCTGTTCCCCCAGAACTTAATGGAACTGAACATCGTTGCAGCCGCTCCATAATCAAAGCTTGCTGATGGGCTGCCGAGATAGAGACTGGGTCAAACAGGTTGACGGTCTCCTAGATCTGGGTCCGCAAGCTACCAATGTACCTCGCCACCAACTGATCTGTTGATTCTTGAACTTTGTTCCGAGCCAGCAACTGATAGAACTCTGTGGTGTACTCCTCCACGGTGCAAGTTCCTTGGCGTAGATTATGCGATCGGCTAAAAATCATGCGCTGGTAATTATGGGGGTAAGAAATTAGAGCACATGTGTTTCTTCATCTTATCCCAAGAGTTAATCTTGTCCTTGCCCAACCTGCTGCGGTTGAGCTTCAGTTGTTGTAACCAAGCGGTTAGGCGCCCACACAGCCGCGTCGCTACTAACGCCACCCTTCTATCATTCGGGACCCCTTTGAACTCCAAGATCTCCTTGACAGTGGTCAGTCAGTCAAGAAACTTCTCCACCTGTAGTCCACCATGGAATTCTGGAATATCGACCCGTATACCAGATTCCCAACGCCTATCTTCATTGCGGTAGTGTCGATTGTCACCCCCATGATCTTGCCCTCCTCATCGCCCTTCCATGGCAATGTCAGCAAAGTAGCCATTGTCTTCCTCAATGGTGCCTTTACTTCCACTTTTGGGAACACGCCCTTGATTGACGTTACCCATCATTTGGGTAAACCGTTCAGTCAACTCCTCCATCATTCACACCACCCGATGATCTAAGAGGTGGCCAACTCGCTGCTCAAATCTAGCATCGTCATTACGATTGTAGATCTCCTTCATCCTTTGTGCAAGGCGACCCGCACCTCGTCCTCGGGGTGGCATGATCGATTTGGATCTGGTACCAAACTGATGCAGCAGTATACTTGAGACCGTTGAATCGCGCACAAATACCCGGTAACAAGCTTCCAACACCTATTGATCAGAGATATCCAGGAATTGGGAAGAGTAAAATCTTTATTACTCAATGAAATAATGATCACAAAACTGATTTTCTCTTGCCCATAGGCTTACAATAAATAGGCAAAAAAACAATAAGAAAGGAGATAATTTGAAAATTTACCAAAAATGGTAAATTCTCAAATATCAGCAAGAAATAAAAGGTTTAACAAAATAAAGACTATTGCCACAAACGGCTTACAAATCAGAAATTTCTAGCCTAAGACATAATGAAACCAAATCTTTCCTAAAATGGCAAAATTGCTGTTTTCGAGGCCAAGATGATGGAATTCGGCTGAAAACTAGCATGACTCACAAGTAGAGCTGGTGATTTGTGCTCGTTGACCCGTTTTCCTTCAAGTGAGACCCTTAAAAACCAAAAATCCACTGCTTGAAAAATTACTGGAATACCCTTGTTAGGCCATGTTCCATTTGTCCAGAAAGACACAAGCTTGCTCCTCAATAAGCTCCGCATCACTATGACTATAATTTACTAGCAAAAAATAATACTACTAAATTACTGAGGGTTTGTGGTAACTAATCATTCACATAAACAACTTAAGGAGCTTAGTAAAGAACTAACAAAAATACCGAAGATGAAGATTGGAAAAGTCCAATTTATTCTTAAAGAAAACCTCTCAAGACAAAGCATAAATTTAGTTTTTTTTTTCATTCACCGTACTAGCATTAAGTAGAGATGGAAACCTAGTATCTAATACATCCTGTACTTATAAATTATTAATGTAATTGATCCATCTTGCATTGTTCCCGACACGCTCTAGCCGTTTTTTCAGTGTTCGGGATATCAAAGGTTTGATTCTTGTTGCAAAGAATGCTTCGATTTCCTTAGCTTTCACATCAGATGAAAACTGATACACTGGCAGATTAAGCTTAGTTTTTATACAAGGTTTCAAGGGAAGAGTGAGAATAATGTTAGACATATGGGTGAGATGATAGGACTGATAAAAGGAGTGATTAGAAAACTAGAACCCCATGTATTTGAGATGTAATCCCAGTTTTCCTGCATTTAATAAAAGTTATCAATGACTATTATCGACGTGTGAACAATTTTTTAAACATAGTTATGCTAAATTGAGAACTGCATAACATACTTTTAGCCAAATCCATGCAATTTCCCGTCCTTCCCTACTAAATCCTCCAAGTCTATGCACCACATCTTGACTCAGTACCTACAAACATCTCAACAAAGAGTTGGCCTTAGCTAAGATAGAACAAAAAATAGTGTATCATAGAGAAAATAATTCCAACTTATATTTACCGCAGGTGTCAAGAGGAAATTCAAGACATCAAGAACAACAACAGCATTAGGTCAAGAAGACAAGCAACCGAAGAAAGTAAGATAAAGGATATGCCTTAAGACATAATGAGGTTTCTAAACTTATAATAGGTAAGAGGGATAAGGAGATGGAGAGGAAGAAATTTTGGCATACCTAGAATACGTATTTTCTGCTGCTTAAGTCTATCTCCTTGTAAATCCTCAGCAAAGAATCATATCTTGACTCATTGGTAGCAGTGACAGTTTGCATCACAGTAATATCTGTAGCCTGCATCACAAATTACAAAATTCAGGAAAAAGGGTGTATGACTAAGTATCTATTTCAAGTGATATGATGATTGTGAACTAGTAATGATAAAATTTTTAACCCTTCTGATAGGGGTTGACGCAAGTGTACGCGCCAATCAAGTAGTAAAGTGTTCATATAAGTAGGGTATTGATCCATAGAAAAGATTTAGATTACTAATACTAATTCCTATCCTGAAACTTAACCTAAATGAAAATAGTGATGTGTGTGAACAAATATTAAAGAGCAAGCAACACAAAATATAAGGAGTTGAGAAATCGGGGGAGAGTAAATAGTAACTGATTCAGTACAGAGCTGATATAGATACCCCCAATCACTTTCCACCTATGAAATCTTGATGAGCGTACAACATTCATGTATTTTATATCACTTTGTACACGCATTCGGCATGTATTAGAAACATATTGTGGAATTTGATGCTAAATCTTGTATGCTTCACATTCTCAGGCTTAGGGAAGCACTCCAAAAGAAGAATTCCAAACTTTAAACGAAGAAATTGGAGCTCTCTCGACATTATTTGAACAAAGACAAGGCAAACTGGGTGGCTTACGGACTGCTTATGACCTACCTTACAGTCGTAAGTATATTCTAAAGAACCTTGCGGGCATGCTTATGCCTGTAAGGGGTATTCAGAGCCAAATCAGAGGATCCTCAAGTTTAACTATACCTAAACATCTACAAATTAGCCCTCCATTAAAAGAGGGCAAGCATTAAATATACAAGTAATAGGAGGAGACATGAAAAACATGAAAATCCCCTTCTCAATCACGTCGATGGAGGATCACCGTAGAAGCCCTAAGAAACCTTTTACGCACGCCGCCAAGGTGAGCATGACGGCTATGACCTACAATTCCCTTAAATTTGGAACCAAATCTCCCTTCAAATATCCCTTGACTGCTACATATTTGTCTCATTTCTTTCCTAACTTCACTTCTAAGAATCACCCAAAAGAAAAGTAAAAGAATGCCCTAAAAATTCTCATCAGTTCTAATTATACCCGATTGCTTACAGGCATAAGAACATGGCCATAAGGGAGCTGGAAAAGATGGTTGTGAGACTTACAGGAATACTTATAGCAGTAAGTCATATCTGTAAGGTCTTCTGTTTGTATTACGATTCGACTACGTAGTAAGCCTCGGACCATAAGCTTCACTATGTTGCTTCTTGTGACCACCCTTAGGGCATATGCTATGGTCATAAACTCCTCTAGATGGTCCATACGGGCATAAGTAGTGCCCATAAAGTCCTCTAATTTGGCTTTGAACCCCCCCTTACGGGCATAAGTATGTCCGCAAGGTTCTTTGAAATCTACTTATGGCCGTAAGGTAGGCCATAAGCTGCCAGTAAGCCACCCAATTTTACCTTGGCCTTATTTGAATGATGCCGAGAGAGCTCCAACTTCTTCATTTAAGGTCTGGAATTCTTTTTTTGGTTCTCTCTCATCTTGAAGTGTTACCCTAAGCCTGAGAATGTCAAACACACTAGTTTTAACATCAAATATCACAATATAGTTCGAATACATGCCAAATGAGTGCACAAATTGATCTAAAATACATGAATTTTATGCACTCATCAAATTCCCCCATACTTAAGCTTTTTCTTGTATTCAAGTAAAAATAAAATATTATAAACCAACTGGAGAAAGTGCAAGACCTCAGGTGGTGAAGAATTGGGGAGTTTCACAAGTAGTTCGGGTTTCAACAGTACAAGAATGCTAAAAATTTCATGTTCTAAAAATAATGAACACTCTATTCAAGATTATCATTGTGTGTCTGTTACAACTATCAACTTCACTTCTTTTGATCTAGAGGACTTCAAAAAGCAAAAATTCACAAATAACTTCTTATTTGCAAGATGGTAACTTCACACAACTCCTAAGGTAGCCATTTCCCATGAGCACTCGTCGGGCGGCTTTCACGCTTAAGAAAGGTAGCTCTTCCCACATCTTTTACTAGAATACGGTAGCTTTCACTCTCCTAAAGAGATAGCTCTTTCTCTCGTTAGGGCATACATAGTATTCAACTTATCGAGAGTAGCTTCACATTTCAAAAGGGTTAGTTCTTTCCGTTTCTCAAGTTTTCTTCTCTTCTTTTTTTTTTTTCAAAACAAATTCTTTGAAATTTGCAAAAAAATTTCTCCATTCAACCACATGAAGTAAAATGAACAAAACTAAATGAAACCCAACAGTGGTCTAAGTTGTTACAATAGAGAAGTTGTGTTCTCTAATTAAGTGAATAGCCAACAACAGAGGGCACACTAAAAAAAATAGAACTCAAAATGGAACAAACTTGCATGTGTCCACCCTAATAGTAAGAAACTCCTGCCACTATATCACAAATACACTGGCGTAAGTCATATTTGGCATGTAAAAGAATTAACAATGAAACTTAAACCCTCCCCCACACTTAATTCATACATTGTCCTTAATGTGTGTAAATAGAAGCATGCAAGGAAATGTACAAAAGAATAGAAGGGGAATGAAATATGATTACTTCCCCAATTCAAATTGAAGAGTTCATTGATGCTTGGAACCAGTCTAGTGTGCCTGTTGTTGTACTCTAGCAGTTGGAGGTCACTCAAGGTCAAGAATTGACCGAGTGGGCATCCCCTTTGTAATTGAGGATGATGGGTGTTGCACATAAGTCCAACGAAGTATATAAAAGAACATTAAAGCTCAACAAAAATAAAAATAACAAGAACTAAAAACAAAAATATACTAAAAGTCTCAAAATAAGTACAAAATAGGTAGGACCAACCCTTGCCAAAATACTGAATACAAAGTCTGATAATGAAAGTAAAAAATGAAATAAAAGAAAGAACTAGTGCTCGACAGCATTCGACGATGCAAAGTTTATCGGCAGATGTGGTGATGAAGGGGGAGTTGAAGTCTGAGGATCTGGAATTGGAGGAAGGACTAGGTGAGATAAAAGCTCTAGGGCACGACCGAGGTCGGCCTCGTGCCATGCCTGTGTCGCTAGGATGATCTGTTGGCCCTCTGGTAGTTGTCGTATCTCAACCTGCAGCTCCTGAATATCTGATCTTCATCAAGAAGGAGTTGATTGACTGGATGGGCCTGCCATCTCGGTGGTTGACGGCAGGGATGACTCACTGCCGGACTTGTCATCTGACTTATCATCCTTATGCTCACCCTTTGTTGGTAGCTGTTGGGGTGAGGATGTAACGACCAGTACGAAGCACCATCATCCCCATTAGTTATAATGTATCAAAGCCGAGGGGAGATATGTTGCCAACCATCTCCTGTCCTTGGAGCCGAGCTGATTGACCATACCCATACCACGGATGAGTCATGTGATGTACAGGCCTGTGAAGATCACACCGAGGCATACGTGTTGGCCTTCATGTGCGATGAAATCTGCCAACACGTAGCCGAGGTGGATAGGACGATGCTCCACAAGGTTGTAAAGAAATAGGAGCCCCTACCACCCCCTCCCACTCTAGTGCTATCGGCCCTACCTTCAAAAGAGCGGGCCATGATAGCTTGGATATACTTGTGAGCTAGGAAAGTAAGGAAATAGGCCTTAGTGAGGCTCGGCTCGTAGCTCCGCCCTATGCTCAAATGCTGCCAAACTCCCTTGGAGATGACACTGGGAGGGAAGTCGAACAGCAACTGCTCATATTGTGGGGTGCTGGTCAAGTCCATGTCATATAACCCCGACAGTAGACTGAACTTGGTGAAAACATCCTTCCCTACTCTCCGAATAGCTAGAATCTTGGTGGACAGGACCTCGAGAGTACTATCCGTATATATCTGCTTCTCATAAGAGAAAAGTCAACTCTAGCTACCGGTCTTGAACATTCCCAGGACTTTTGCTTCAAGCCCAAGTTGAACAAGGATAGGACAATCCACCATACAAGATTAGCCAAACCACTTCGTCCTCAAGCAGGCGAACCGTTCTTAAAAGTGAACCTCAGCAAATGTAGGGGCTCAAGAGACCGAGAGAGTAGATGTCTCCTTCGTAACTGGAACCTCATTACTGTTAACACCACAACTATAGGCACGTTACGGCCATAAGCCCCAACTTGAGAACCTTACGGGCTAGTTACGATCGTAAGCTCTAACCCGAGAACCTTACGAGCAGCTGTTGTGTCCATAAGGGTTACTATAGTGTCCATGAGAACCCCTGATTTCTGAGTTAAAAAAGCCAAAAATTAGGGCTTTTGGGGGTATTTTCTTCTCTACTCTTTGGCCACCGTTTGGGCGGTGATTTTGGGGGTTTTTATCACATATCTTGCCAGAGAAAGAAGAAAACAAGAGGGAGAGCATAGGAGAAGGTTCAAAGCTTCAAGGGACCCGTTCGTGGAGGGATCTTAACGGTGATTTTGGGGAATCTTCAAAGAACTTAATCCATCCAAGGATATTGTGAGATTTGAGGGAGTTTTGTTATTCTCTTTATGTATTTTATTACCTTTGGATTGGATTGTTCTCCAATGATGGAAACTAATTTTTATGGTGTTTGGGCATAGTTGAACTCTAGGGTTTATATTTTTTACTTTGGTTATTGGACCTTTAATGCTTTAATTAATTTCTTATTTGCAATCATATCTATTTGAGTCTAATTGTGTGATTGAATGCTTGATTGATAACAAGGTGAAAGCCCTAGCCATCGTACTTGGTATTGCTACATGACAAGATGAAATTCTCACCTAGCATAGACTTGCCGTAATTCGAGAAAATAGTTGGTACACCTCTGGTTAGGGTACTTCGGTAACTATATCTTCCGCAATCCTTCTGAGTGGGTTAGTGATAATCTTCGTGCTCTTTGCAATCATGTGGAGTGGATTTTAGGAGAAATCTTATTTCTCCTCTGTATTTGGATTAGGGATAATCTCTCTCTTTGGGGGAGATTATCTACTTAAGAGTTGTCATTAGCCCACAATAAGGTTTCATAGAGTGTTAATGCGATTGTGTGGATGTTTATATCAGCTCTGCACTTATTTAGTTACATTTCGCCTGCGAAATCGGGGTTTTGTATGATTCTGGAAACATTTCAGTTTAAATAGGATTGCATACCTAGATAACCTTTGGCTTATACTTCAGAACCCTAGACAGATACTATTCCTGGACATAATCTCTTCCCCTCATTTCTCTCCAATTTTATTTCCGTATTTATTGTTTTTGGTTTCTTTTATTCACACACACCACTTCATTAGTTAGGCTAATTTTTGGAATTAGGGTTATTACTAGTATTCACTTTCTTCCCTGTGGACCGACACTCTGCACTTATGTACACAT
The DNA here is from genome assembly GCF_009730915.1 of Dioscorea cayenensis subsp. rotundata. Lineage (NCBI taxonomy): Eukaryota > Viridiplantae > Streptophyta > Magnoliopsida > Dioscoreales > Dioscoreaceae > Dioscorea > Dioscorea cayenensis. The sequence goes on from NW_024088193.1 coordinate 24,016, forward strand.
TATTATGCAATTGGTACGTACACTTCTGTCAATATCAGTTACCTTTATGGCACCCTTACGGCCGTAAGCTATGGGCTCCGACCATAAGGACCCCTCCTATTCAATGGATCTCTAAAATTTACAAATCATGTATCTGAAACATCCATAAAGCATTGCTAATAATTCAAACAAGAGTTTTCGAGCATATTATCAATCAATCAACTCACAAAAATCATAAAATGACAATATTTTGAGTCAAAGAGGTAAATGGATAAACCGGCTGGTAACAACCTTTAGAAATTGTCTAAACCCAGTCAAAATCACTCAAAAACAGAAGAGAAAGATGAGGGAAAGAGAATAGTAGGATAATGAAGCACCAATGACCTTAATCCAGTGAAAATAATTTCGAAATGAAGATCAAAGGTCATCGGTGGTGCTAAAACCCTAGGTGCTTACGGGCACCTTATTACTATAAGCCACAACCGTAAATTTCTCTGAATGACCAATTACGGGTGCTTACGGCCATAAGGCCTACCTCATCAGGATACATCTCCTTTACAACCTAGGTTACGACCGTAAGAACTTTTACAATGTAGCCTGTAAAGTTCTTTAACTTGCTCTTACGGTCTGGCTTACAGGCGTAAAATACCCGTAAGGAACCTAGGTTATATCCCATGGAGGTTACGGGCCGTAAGGGTTTAAAGTATACCCGTAAAGTTCCCTGGATGACTGTTACGGCCTCTCTTACGGGCGTAAGCCACTCGTAAGAAATATCTGAACTGTGTTCACAAGGACTTACGGACCGTAAGTGCACTCATAAGACTCTCTGGAACCCCTTTATGGGGTAGCTTACGAGTGTAAGATGACCATAAAGCTCTCTATTAGAGGCTTATGACCTTGCTTACATGTGTAAGTAGCCTATAAGAGTCCTAAAATTTTAAGCAGAGTTTCTCTTGTTTCCTGAAGTTCAGCTCAAGTACAAATACAACCTAGGAAGCACAAAATTAGTGTCTAAGAAAACAAACAACCAACCAACACATGAAAAATCCAAGACACACTGAGAGATTTATTTCTAACTTAAACAAAACTACAAAACTATCACTAAAGATTCAAACTCAATAAAATAGGAATTATCTTGCTTGGGTTACCTCCTAAGAAGCGCTTGTTTAACGTCACGAGCTTGATGTATTTGAAACACACATATCATGGAGGTTCAAAATAGAAACACTCCTTACTACCAACATGAATATCTCTGAAATAGTGCCCAAGTGCGAGATCAGAGAAAGTGGGGAACTTACCAATGAAGTTGACTGACTCAAGTGTTGCCTCCTTGGGTAAAGGTTTTTTTCTTGCCTTTCTTGGAAAAAGTGACCTCTTGCCAATGCTTCTTTTTTTTGTTTTCCTTAATCAATGTTGCTGTAAGTAAAGGGGCGGTCTCTTCACCCAATGACTCCTCGAAAGGCTCTTTGTGTAAAATTTCCTGTACATATTCATCAATAATTGAATCAGTCTTATCAGTGAAATAACATGTATCATCGGAAGTAGAAGGATGTTTTATGGCATCAAATAAAGAAAACATAACTTCCTCACCCCCAACCCTAAGTGTCATTCTACCATTACTAACATCAATTAGGGCTTAGGAGGTGGCTAGGAACGGCCTGCCAAGAATGACGGGCACCTCAATATCTTCATCAAAAATCACAAAGTCTACCGGAAAAATAAATTTGTCAACCTTAAACAACACATCTTCTATGATTTCTCTAGGATGCCTAATGGAAGTGTCCGCTAGTTGCAAGGTCATCCTAGTTGGCTTAAGGTCACTAAGTCTAAGTTTCCTAAACATGGTGTAAGGCATTATATTTATATTAGCACCTAGATCCACTAGGGTTTTTTCATTTACCAAATCACCAATATTACAAGGAATAGTAAAACTCCTTGGATCTTTCTTCTTCCTCAGTAGTCGGTTCTGAAGTAAGCCGAGCTGCCATCGCTCAATGTAAACA
>NW_024088194.1:0-50794 GCF_009730915.1 Dioscorea cayenensis subsp. rotundata
TTTAAATTTAAATGCTTTGAATCCAGCGTTTGCTAGATGGGTACCTCTTAGTTGTTGTTTAAACATATTTGTGTTTTCTTAAGCACGGGTTGTCGTGATAGGTAACTTGAGTATTGTTTAACTTCTGTTTTACAATGTCGTTTTTTGTTTCCCATTGTTTTACTAGGTCTCTTTTCAGTTCATGATCGAATCACAGTTTATTCAAGATTTTGACATTTACAACATTTACAACGAATTTATTTACAACATTTACAACAGGACTTTGGTCACGACTCGACCCTGTTCTGAGCAGGTCGACATTCATGTTACTCCAACAGCGCATCAACCGACATGCAAAGCGTGCAACATTAAAAGGTAAGCAACACACATTCATGGCTATTAGTAATCAAGTAGGACTTGGCGATCGGGTGGTTAAACATGAGCGTATCGAGTTGTATGGCGTCATTTCTTAAGCGTTAACGATCTTCAGTGGTAAATGTCAACCCGTCTTAAAGGATGTTTCATGATCTCCCTCCTCTAGAAATCCTCGTTATGCGATATGTGAAACTTTCTTTCTTACCAGAGTGAAATGCTCTCTTAATTGCTTTCGGTCATCTTGTGGAGATCTGCATGGGGCGATTGTGGGGAGGACTTCGGCTTGCGAAAAATGGTTAACTGTTTGGTGATTACGGCTAGTGGTTCAAGGATAAGGAAGAGCTCAAAACCGTTTCTGATTAGAGTGGTTGTCCATGGGAAGAAGGAGGGAAGAGGAGGAGGAGGAGGAGGATGATGAGGACGGCCGAGGGTGGTTGTCCATGGGGAGGGTTCTTCGTCTGCTATGTTGCTAGAAGTCCATAGCGAGTCGACTCTTCGTGATCCCGAGAAAAAGTTAAAGCGACTAGGTGGCCGATATCGACTGAGTGAGAACGAGCGGGTGTCTCGGAAATTTTATAGTCAAATATGCGTGCATAAGAATTAATGCCGCATTAATTCTTACGCACTGGATACCATAACCTTTGCCACGCGCCACGTACCACGTGCCAGCAATTCGGATCAAGCGAAAAAGATCGCGTTTCTGCAGAGACTTTGAGAATTTTACACGCTTATGAATAGTTATACATGTAAAGATAATGTTAAAGCGGAGATGGGAAGTATTAAGCCGGATATGACAATTATTAAACATATTAGTAAAATATTTAAAGCGGATAATAGCAAATAGTTAAACATTATTTAAAATATACAAATAGATAACCATAAGCGGAAGAAGAACATTACATGAAACGAAATGAACTCTCGTCGTATCATCTTTGTTCTTCTCGCTCGTAATACAACTTTACAACCATAAAGCGAGAAGGCGACGATGGCACATGCTGCCTTTCGACTAATAAAAATCGACTACGACTCATTTGAAGATGAAGTGCGCTGACCAATCCGATGGAAAATCAATTTCATTTTCGCTGAGAAACCGAGTTTATATATTTCGGGTATGATAATGAGGAGAATAACAAGATGTAATGTAACTCTGGCATTGTCTATCGAAAGCAAGACCAAAGCCCGTTGAAAAGGTCATGAGCAGTGTGATTTTGGCGCTTCCTTTCCCACCATTTTCGGGGCTAGTGGGATTTCACAACATGGACCCATTTGAAGTGAGCGGTAGGGGGTAAAAGGGAAGTTAAACACTAACGGAAGAAATCTGTCCAGTGGTGTGTAAAAGTAGGAGGGGTTTTGGGAAGTTTTGAAAATTACGAAAGTGAGCAGGTAATTTTTCCCTATATTAATGTGTGTTTTTAAACTTAGAAAATTATTTAACCATCTACATATAGAGTATACCTAATCGGTAAGAATTTCACGGTTAGAATTTAGGATCGACTTCAAGATGAGGAGAGAGTAATGAGCGGCTCAATGGGATTTGAGAATTTGGGTAAAGAAGGATGATATTTAAAAAGATCTTTTGAGTTAAACCCTAAAAATAATTTATAATTTATAATTTATAATAATTATAATTTATAAGTTATTTAAAACTCATTGTCTTATTGTATTTTCAAAATTTTAATAGGGTTACATATTTGTAAAGCAAGTGTTTTTATTTGATTCTCATAATAAAAACTTTTGAAAAACTTTGGATGCAACTCAATTATCAAAGTAAAAAAACTTTCCATTTTAATTATTTTTATTTTTTTTTTAATAAATAGCCACAAGTGCTCCCACTTAATAAGTATTAAAGCGACGAGGCAGGTAGTGCAGATGCATTTGTGACGATAGTTTCAACGACCTCATAAGAATTTCATCAGGTATGTGGTGTACTTTACGTGCATAGAGCTTCAAATTTGTGTCGCCTTCATTCACTACTAAGGTGCCTTATCACTAGATCATGCTAGTGTTAGTGATTTTAATTATATTATACGAGACATAAATAAAAATCTCACATTTTCAAAACTTTTCATCCAATTATTAGAATTTACAATTTGAATTCTATTTAACCCAATACAATATGAATTCTATTTAACCCAACTCACAAAGCTCACAGTGTGATTTATGTAATTTTTTGAATTATGAAAAATTTTGAGGATCTGTTATGGCAGAAGAGGGATCGAGTCTCTTGATCCCCTTCCCTATGATTGCAAATCCTATTGAGAGTTTGGCAACTCCAACCTTATAGGATAGATTTGTTCAAAGAATTAAGGTTGTAAAAATACATCTAAAGAGTAGTAGAGAGTCAGGCCATAATTCATATAGAATTTATGTTAAATCAACTTGTAATCGACTTGGATTTATTTAAACATATTTTCAAATTTTATTATAAAAAATAACTTTGGCAAATTGACACGTTGTCATTGTATTCAATTTTCAACATAGTTAAATCATTTCTTCTTAATTCTTTTACTCATTACCTTCTGTTATTTCTTTTAAACAAATAATTTTCAAATCACATAATGCTACACATATAGAGTAACTTTTGTTCAAATCCTTTTGAACTCCAAATACAAATGTACCATAACACCTCTTAAAGCCAACTAGATTGAAGCTATCTTCTAATAATCAAGAACACCTTAATTACAAGCCAAGAACAAAGTACACAATAGATTTCATTTCTCAAAAAGAAAGAAAAACCATTAAAGCATGTAGTATCCCATCTTAGACTAAACTTTGACCACCTTTAATTATTTTCCCAAACATCATCTAACTCATCAATCTAACCCAAAAGCATGCACAACTCCCATGCTACATGATTCCTGAAATCAGTGGAGCATATGATTCTTTTGCAGCCCTAAAAAAGAAAAAAAGCATACATGATGAGCTCCATCCCACCACTTAGGACCACCTTCTACAATAGAAACCATTAAAGCACCACCTTTGAACCTTCACCAATAAAGAACCACCATCTTCATCACTCCTCCAAGCTTCCAACCTTCTCCAATGGCAGATAAGACAAAGAAGAAGCTCCACACTGAAGCAACAGAGAACCACTCTCCAAGAGTACTGGGTTTGAAGAGCTTCTTCAGTTGCAAACACCACCATGGATGCACTCGCTCTATCTTCAACTTGAAAGACCACACCAACACTAACAACAACCTTGTGGAGAGTCCTAAGAAGAGAGTCTCAATGGGGAGTGGAAGCAGAAGCAGTTCAAGTAGGTCCTTGAAAGCTCCTCTGAGTGAAATCAATGGTGGTTCTTTCAGAGGGATGCATTTGAGAAGGCTTTCTGGTTGTTATGAATGTCATTTGGTTGTTGATCCTTTGAACAATGGCTTTTCTAAAGTCCCTTCTTTAAGGTCCACCATTTCCCCTTGTCCTGACTGTGGAGAAGTCTTCATGAAAGCAGAGAGTTTAGAACTTCATCAATCTGTTAGACATGCAGGTAGATATATACTTGCTTTCATGTTTCTCATTTAAATTCTCATTATCATGTTTCATAAATGAGTTGTTTATTTGTTTCTTGATTTCAGTGACAGAGTTGGGAGTTGAGGACACAAGTAGAAACATAGTGGAGATTATTTTCCAATCAAGCTGGTTGAAAAGACAAGGATCAATGTGCAAGATAGAGAGGATTCTCAAGGTACAAAACACACAAAGAACATTAACAAGGTTTGAAGATTATAGAGATTTGATTAAAAGTAAAGCTAACAAGCTTGCAAAGAAGCACCCAAGATGCATTGCTGATGGGAATGAGCTCTTGAGGTTTTACTGTACTAGTATCAAGTGCTCACTTGGTATCAATGGTTACACAAACTTGTGTGATTTGATACCTCATTGTAGAGTTTGTAGCATTATAAGAGATGGATTCAAGACAGATAGTTTTGGCAAGATTAGAACAATGGCAACAAGTGGAAGAGCTCATGACTGTTTCGAGAATTCGACGGAGAATGATGAGAGAAGGGCAATGCTGGTGTGCAGAGTGATTGCAGGGAGGGTGAAGAAGAGCCAGGATGGAATGGAGGAGTGTGATTCTATTGCTGGTTTGGCTGGGATTTATTCAAACTTGGATGAACTATTTGTGTTCAATTCTAAGGCAATATTGCCTTGTTTTGTTGTGATTTATGAAGGGTTCTAATTAAGTTCTAAGGTTGATTATTAATTATATGTGGAAAGTTTTGTTCTGTAAAACAGGAACAATTTCTGTGAATGACTTTGTGTTGTGGTGTTGTGTATATGTTTGTTTAAGTATAACAGGACAATTGGAAAAAGAAGATTAATTGGAGAGGAGATGAATGGATAGTTGTCAGGATGAGGTGGGTGTGCTCTTTTTGGTTTAGGGGGTGGTGGACAGAAGGGAAGAGTGTGCATGAAGGACTGAAAAAGATCACTGAAGCACCTGACTTTGTGTTCCTCTGTTTCTTTGTTAATAGGATGCATTTTACATATTCAGGAAATGTGCATTTGAATGCAAAATAAAATAAATTATTATAGAGGGTTTTGGTTTTAAGAAATGTGATAGAAAACACTGATTTGAAACAGCACTATTTAACTTAGGGAGGAATGTTTTTATTTATATATATAAAGAGGACACAAGCACCCCTTTATTAAAAAAAATTAGGGATGTGTGCGAGGGTAGAGCGAGTGTAGAGCGTAACCACATGTTCATAATCACCTATACTCTCACTTTGGATTTAGAATTCAGATCCTCTGAAACGAATACTCTCTGTAAGAGATTCGGTATTTGTAAGTCAAGAGGGCATTGGTGAGGATGAAATATCAATTTTTTTATTGCACATGTGTTTTTGGTTTTTTTTTCAACTTAATGTTGTTTTATAAAATTGATTATAATGATTTTAAGGTAATTTTATTTGACGGAAATGGCATTGGGGCTATCTTGTTGAATGCCCAATCAACTTTTTATGCTAAATGATTACCAAAATCTTTGGGCTTTCTTTTTTTATTATTATTATTTTATTAACTTCAATTATTTTTCAAAAAACATCTTTGGGCTCTCTCTTTTTAGTTAAATGACAGCATTACTGTACAATATTTAAATATATAAATATATATTTTAAAAAATGTTAAAATTCCCTTTTCATATATAAATACATAATTGATATATATATATATACATATATATATATATATATATATATATATATATATATATATATATATATATATATATATATATATATGAGCTAATCCATTCCCTATCTAATATTGAATAATAATATGGGAAAATTACTGTTTATCTCTCGTGAATTTGAAATATTCCTAATCAGCCCCTCCAACTTTGGCAAACCCCGAACAACCTTTCCGTTATTGTTTAAGTTCCTTTTTACCTCCTACCGTTCACTTCAAATGGGTCAATGTTATAAAATTCTATTTTTGCCCTTGAAAATAGTGGGAAAAAAACCACCCAATCACATCATGTTCGACATTTATACATACAAGTTTGCATTTTTTTTTGCCTTTCTACTTGCTTTTTGTCAAACAAAGTTTAGAAGGCTCATCACATCTTTTTCCTCTTCTCCTCATTTGGTTTGTTCGATTTGAGTTCTACTGGTTTCCTGATAAGGTGAGAATTTCTTCGTTGCTCTCACTTTGATCATTCTGCGGGAGGGAGGGAGTATTATAAAAATGCAGGTTTATTATGGAGAGTTTTTGTGGTATTGCTAGATACAACGGGGAGGGACGAGTGCTAATGTTCACGGCGCTAACTTCTTGAGAATCGGTGTTAGCTGAGATATGTGAGCGATAGGGACTCGATGTTTCCAGTGTCAGGGTGAAGTTTATCACACCGATGGATATAAAATGGTTTGTCCAATAGAAAACGAAGTTGACTTCCAGCGGATGTGTCACGTGTACTCCATCTTCAAATGCGTTGTAGTCGATCTTGTTGTCAAGACAAACAATGTGCCATTGTCGAATCCTACTGAAAACTAGTTCCTTTCATTGTAAAGTTCTTCTCTTTTATGTTTATCTAGTTGTGTAAGTTAATTATTGTTTAACTATGCCAGTCTCTGTTTAAATATATTACGTTTCCATTTAAACATTGTCTTCTCCGTTTAATTTATTTTGTCTCTATTTAAATATTTGACTTAATGTTTAAATTTTAAATTTATCATTTAAACACTTTATGTCTATGTTTAAAATATTGATCGTTTTTGTTTAAACTGAAGTGTTGGGAGAAATTTGGATTCTGCCAGAGCTCCGGTCCCACCCCATGGCAACCCTGACGGTGTGGGATGCCTTCCTTCCTCATCAAATTAATCTGAAGTGTTGTCGTTGGATATCGGACAACGGTTTGAAGGCGTTGAACATTTCAGGGACGCACTTCGAAATTTTGCAATCAAACAAAATTTTGACTTCAGATTCATAAAGAACGAAAAACACTGGGTGACTGTGGAATGCGCTATCGATGGTTGTCAATGGCTCCTTCATGCATCAAAAGAATATAATAAAAATACTTTTAGAATCAAGACAATCAACCTGTCACACACTTGCGGTGGTGGAATTGGATCGGCGTCACATCCGAAAGCAACCAAAAAATGGGTAAGCGCACGAGTGATTCAGAAGCTCAAGGACCGGCCCTTGTACAAGGTCATCGACATTCAGAAGGACATGTATTCAAATGTCGCGGAGTCGTTCAATGCGTGGATCAAAGAAGCACGATATTTACCGGTGACGAAAATGGTCAACTCCATAAGATATTTTCTGTGTTTAAATATCGCAATCTTCGTTTAATTACCTACATTAACATTTAAAATTATTTTCTTTTGTTTAAGTATCAATGTCTTTGCTTAATCTTGTTTAAGTGTTTGTGTTCTACGCTGTACAGGTTCAAGTTGATGCGCCTGTTATGCAACCTCCGTGAGCAAGCGGACAGATGGGAGACATACTTATGCCCAGACATAGATTCACAGGTAAAGCTACTTATTGCGAAAAGCCGAAATCTTAATGTTGGTCGTTGTGTCGACGATCGTTATGAAGTGATTGACCAGTGCAGCAACTCTGTAGATCTTACCAATCGAAATTGCTCATGCCGCAGATGGCAAGTTTATGGTATCCCGTTCACAAGAATTAATGATGCCATTGAATTTTCTAAAATTTAACATAAATATCGGAAGCATAAATATATTTCCTCGTTATCAGTCAAGTTTGGACCCCCGTGCGTTTCCCTTTTTTTTCTCGGATCTGAAGCGTCAACTGGCTTGTGGACTTCACACCATAAATGAGAAGGAAGACCCCTTCCCCTGGACACCTCCTCCTCCTCCTCTGCTTCTTCTCAGATGAGTTTCTTCTTCATGTGCCCAGGATATTTGCTTCAGTCAAACCACATTTTTTAGATCAACTCTATCTTAAAGGATGTGTCATGGTCATTTTCTTCAGGAGAATCAATCAGCTGCAATCATGTAACAAGTTTAACTATCTTTTCCTGTTCAAGTCGTAAAGCCTCCGTTATTGCCTGAAAGGGTAAGCAATGAAGGACAAGCAATTAAGCAAGCATTTCGACTTGGTCAGGAAGAGAAAGTTTTCACTCATTGCTTGATTATGGAGTATTTTGTAGCGGAGGATGACCATGACACATCTTTTAAGACGGAGTTGATATTTAACACTTAAGAATTGTTCTTATCATTTAAAAGCTTTTCCTTACTGTGCAAACATTATTGTCTGTGTTTAACTATCTTCGTTTAATTTCTAATCATTTTCATTTAAAAATATTTTTTTTCTATTTAAATATCAGTGTCTTTGCAAAACCTTGTTTAAGTGTTTGTGTTCTACATTGTACAGGTTAAAGTTGATGCGCATGTTATGTAACCGCCGTGAGCAAGCAAACAAATAGGAGACCTACTTATTCTCGGACATACATTCGAAGGTAGAGATACTTATTTAGGAAAGCCGAGATCTTCATATTGGTCTTTGTGTCAATGATCTTAATAGACGAAAAAGGATCGAGTCGTAAGTGTCCGAGGTCCGACTAGGCATTGTAAATAAATAAATATTTTAAAAGAAACAAACTTATTTGAGTGTTAACTTTTAATATTTAAACAGAGACATTCTCTCTTAACGTTTTACTTAAACATTTTGAGGAACAAAAATGGCATTGTAAATAATCAAAAAGTTAAATAAAAACGCTTAGTATTTAAACAGAGACAATGGTATTTAAACAACAAAAAAATGATATTTACACAGCGAGACAATGTTGTTTAAACAGAGAAATCTAGAAATTAAACAATGACAATGATATTTAAACAAAATCAATTATATTTAAATGAGATACAATGTTATTTACACGGTAATTCTGTTTTACATAATTACATATTAATCTATTTTCACCTGGGTCGAGGAATCCCCTTTCTCAGTAATGCCGGCTGCGCTCCCTTCCTTAAGTATGCGCGCCAGTAAAGGACGTCCGCTTGCGGTAGCCGTAGCTTTTCATCGTTGAGTAGTTGTTCGATAAACCACATGTTTTTAAGGACGGCGCATTCAAATGCCCTCACCCGAGCAACAAGCCGAGGAAACTCGGTCATCAGTACTTGGCATGCCTGCAGCAGACGTGTGGTAATATCGTCGCCAAAGGGGCCAGGCGAGGTAGTGCGGGGCTCCTCCGGTGCCGAGAAATTCATGCGTGGGTTGGGGGCTGTCATTAAGTGAACGGCATCGAGGGCGCCTTGAAGAGGATGGCCTTTCATCCTGCCTTCGCGCCAGTGGTTCGAGAGCAATAGCATCCCCCCAGAGGATGTCCCGAACAAAGATTTCTTCATCCGCATTCGCAGCGACCAACTCAGGAAACTAACGTAGATAAATAGCACAATGTCAGTGAAAGCATTCAATTTAAACAATAACAAATAGTTTTAAACAGTTAACTTAAATGTTTAAACGACTTACATATGTTTTTAAACGATATCCAAAATATTTAAACAGGGAACCGATAGTGAAACACTAAATCACAGTTTTTAAACATAAAAGTTTGATATTTAAACAAACACTCATGATTTATTACCTCCTTTCTTTCGAGCGATGACAATATGGCTTCTATCGTCGGTTGCTTCCGGTAACTATTTTCATTGTAGCACAGCATCCTCGGGGTCTTGCCAAATCTCTTTCGATCGTGTACAAAACCCTAGACAAAAATGAAAATGAAAACAAAACCCTATTCGATTAATCTCCCTACAGACTTCAATATCATCCAATAAAAACAGAACCACAAAACAAAAACCGAAAAATCTTATTTTCTAACATAATCATTTATAAAAAAAAATCATAAATACAACTTCTTCAACGCCGTCCACCTCGGCTCAATATCTCACACTGCAAACTAATGAAATACCGAATACTTGAGCGAGAATTCTTCTTCGAGACAATGGTGGAAAGCGATGAAGAACTTCGAGACAAGGATGCCCAGGCGAAAAGAAAAGCTGAAGAAGCGGAAAGAGAAAAAAAAAATATAACCAGCGCCAGTAATGGTTGTCTCTAGAGATTACCCCCTATCAGTCACTTCAAGTGAGTCCATGTTATGAAATTCTTTTTTTGCCCTTGCGATGGAGGGAAAATACTGCCCAATCACATCATGTCTAACCTTTATGCATACAATTATGCACTTTTTTTTGCCTTCCTACTTGCATTTTCTGAAACAAAGTTTAGAAGGCTCATTACATCTTCTTCTCCTCATTTGGTTTGTTCTTTGTTTAGTTTATTTTGTATTTATTTAAATATTTAACTTGACATTTAAATTTTATAATTTATCATTTAAACACTTTATGTTTATGCTTAAAATGTTGATCGTTTTCGTTTAAACTGAAGTGTTAGCAGGAATTCGGATTCTGCGAGCGCTTCGGTCCAACCCTATGGCGACCTTGACAGTGTGAGATGCCTTCCTTCCTCGTCAGATCAATCTGAAGTGTTGTTGTTGGATATTGGACAACGTTTTGAAGCCGTTGAACATTTCAGGGATGAACTTCATAAGGAACGAAAAACACCGGGTAACTGTGGAATGCGCTGCCGATGGTTGGCGCCTTCATGCATCAAAATAATATAATAAAAATATTTTCAAAATCAAGACAATCAACCCGTCACACACTTGCGGTCGTGGAATAGGATCGGTCTCACATCCGAAAACGTCCAAAAAATGGGTAAGCGCACGAGTGATTCAGAAGCTAAAGGACCGGCTCTTGTACAAGGCCATCTACATTTAGAGGGACATGTTGCGGGAACATGGTGTCCACATTGCATTCAAGCAGGCTTGGTTGGGAAAAGAGCATGCCCGGGTGATCCTCGACGGTAGTGACATTGATAGTTGTCCCGCAAGTGCACGGGGTCGTCAAGTAATACCTCTCGCACGAGCACAAGAGGGTCATATTCCCTGGGTCCAAGGAGATACTTACTTCCTTTTTACTCGTTATCCAACCTACAAATTACTTGATGTTTAAAACTACTAACAAAAGTAAAACTAAGCAAGTAATTGCGAAAGAGCCTATTGAGATGAGGAAAATCAAGAAATGAGGGAGATCACGGATGTGGATCCACCCGAGGTTACTAAGGGTTAGAAGAATTCTAGAATTGCTAAGCATGTGGTGGTTCAGGCCAAGAGAGATCCAGAGATAGATCACCCGGATGATCACGGCGATGATCCTAATCCCATACGAGTATTGGCTCAAAATCTTTTCCGGCCAAATCCTTTTATGATTGCAATACACACAAGAAAATATCTAATTAGGGCCAATACTCAACCTAGGTCCAGCCCTAATAGTTGGAGGGGTATGAAACACCCGATGGTCATGGCGTGTTCATATATAAATCCCCATTAAGCAAGGTGTGTCTAGTGCAAGGGCGATGGTCACGCGCCGAGTACAACCTAGAAGTTGAAATACAGAGTTCTCATGCAAGATCAACACATAAAAGTGCACCAAGCTTAAACCATGAACAACCTACTGCATTAAGCAAATCAGAGCATTCAACAACACAAGTTCACCCCAAGGTTCACCGACATCCGGTGACCTTGGGGTTTAGCCGTCCATGTATGAAACTACACAAAATAGGTTCATGAAAACAACTAATAAATGCATATAAAAACTCCCTCAAACAATGAGAACAAGAAAAGGAAGGGGAAAGGCGTGGATCAAAATAGCTTGGCATTTACCAGTGACGAAAATGGTCGACTCCATAAGATATTTGAATGTTGATTTTATTTACACTTAAGAATTGGTCTTATCCTTTAAAACATTTCATTACTGTTCAAATATCATTTTTTTGTGTTTAACTATTTACCTCATCATTTAACTTATTATCCTACGGTTTAAACAAATGTGTTTCTGTGTAAATATCAGTGTCTTTGCTTAACCTTGTTCAAGATTTGTGTTCTACGTACAGGTTCAAGTTTATGCGCATGTTATGCAAGCGCCGTGAGTAAGAGAACAAATGGGATACCTACTTATGCTCAGACATACATTCGAAGGTAGAGATACTTGTTGAGGAAAGCCAGAATCTTCGTGTTGGTCGTTGTGTCGATGATCGTTATGAAGTGATTGACCAGTGCAGCAACTCTGTAGATCTTGCCAATAGAACTTGCTCATGTCATAGATGGCAAGTTTATGGTATCCCGTGCAAACACGCTTGCGCTGCAATAATGCAGACAGACACCAATATTCATCGATTTATTAGTGGCTATTTCACCGTCGACAATTACAAACTGGCGTATAAGGAAGCTATATTCCCCATACCCGATAATGACAAGCCTACAAATGGAAATTGTGAATTGCGTTTGCGACTGCCTAAGACGAGAAGTAACCTGGGTGTCTTAGATGAAAGAGGATCGAGTTGCAAGTGTCTGAGGTCCGCGAGTTACATTGCAGCTGCTGCTACACCTTCGGTCACAATCGTAGATCTTGTAATGAAACTGTCGCCGACTAGGCATTGTAAATAAACAAATTTTTAAAATGAAACAAACTTAATTGAGTGCCAACTTTTGATATTTAAACAAAGAAACTCTTATTCTTAACAGGAAACACATATATTTAAATAGAGATATTGTTTGTTTAAACAGAGACTACTTTATTTTAAACGTAAACACTGATATTTAAACAATAAAATTGAAAGTTAAGCAAAGAAAGTCAAGTATATAACTATACAGACTAGTAAATACACACTAGTAAATTTACATTGAAAAATTTGTCATGCTCTTCAAAAACAATGAATTAAATTTAAATTTATAATGACAAAACTGTTTTACATTTGAAAACAAACAATATCATGTCAATTATATTTCCCCTCAGTCGAAGACCCCCCTTTCTTAGTGATGCTGGTTGCGTTCCTTTCTATAACTAGTGGGTACTTTGTGGTCACCGTCTCACCGAACTCCATATCGATACAAGTGTCGAATAGCCTCCGCTGTCGAGGTATACAATTTGAGATTAGAATACCGATTATTTACCAAACACTATTAATCAAACTCTACTTATCAAAGAACTTACCATTTCTAACGCGTCTTTATCGTACTCCACACTTTGGCATGAAGAATAATGCATGTATTCTTGTTTATTATTGTCAAGGACCACAACATGGAAGTGGGCATTCATGATTATCAGGATGATGACAATGTCAACATGATGCAGGTTGTGCGCGGCATCTCCGATCATAGCGAAAATCGTGTCAACCACGTCTTAATGCTTTGACATAAACAGCGCCAACGGTCGTATGATGGAGACGTGCTTCTTATAAGGATATGGTACTCTACTCAGCGACTTTTGTATTATGCATACGAAAGCGTCCATCACATTGTCTGACACTATCTCCTTCCCGCCAAGCAGCGTGAATAGTCTGGACCGTGTGGTGCTGAGACAGTCATTCATCCACACGATAATCCTGCGGTTAAACGGTAACAGATATAATTAAATGATATTGTAAATATTTAAATGATATCAAAAATATTTAAATGATATTGCAAATATTTAAACGGTAACTACATAAATTAAAGGTTAACATATATATATTTAAACAATAACATAAAAACTTCAAACTTACTTGTCCATAGAGCAGTTGAGGAAGATCCTTATCAACTCCTGCTCGAATTTGTTGAGGTGTGATTGTCCAATGTATTTTTTCTTCTTTGGAATAAAGTCTTTCCGAACTTCTTTATATTGTTGGTTGGCAAGGTTCATATCTTTCGTTGTTTTTTCGGTGACGTTCCCTTACCCCTCATCAACATTTATTTTGGGATCATCGTGTAGCACTGTTGTTAACGGTTGTCAGTGTTCAATACCAACAACATCTTCCTTCGATGCGGGCATGGCGACAGCATCAACTGGAGATATATCCTTATATGCTTCTTGTTATTGTGTGATTGTGTCTGCCTTCAATGCGGTACTGTCAGCCGCTGGTTCTACTGTGACTATGATTTCATTGACAACAGAGTCAACGATCTTCTCAACCGCGGTAATGTCAAAATCATCTATGATCTTCTCCACCGTGATGGGCATGTCATCAATAGTGACAGACTCAATAACAGGATTAGCCGCCGATGGTGCTGCTATTATTTCATCGTTAGCCGGTGGTGGATAAAGAGGCATTATTGTTTTCCTCTTTTTTGCAAGTCTTTTCAAACGTGGCCGTTTTGGAATGGTCATCCCGATGAAGTCCTCGTCATCAAATTCTGACACCTCGTCCGTCCTGGGTGCTTCATTTGTTTGGAGGGACGACGCAGTCGATTGTGACCATCCTTCCAATGCCTCAACTCGAGTGACAAGCCGAGAGAACACGATCATCAATATCTGGTACGCTTGTAGAAGAGTTGCAATGACATCGTCGCCTAGTGCCGTCGGGGGGGTTGCTAAGGTCGGGAAGGCTGTCGTTGTCATGGTCGGGGAGAGGAGAGGGTGTTGCAATTGGGTGGGATAGGGGAAGGCTTCTCCGGCGCCGAGGAATGCGTGTGTGTGTTGGGCTGGAAGTAAGAGAAAGGCGTTGAGCGCGTATGGAAGAGGTTGGCCTCTCATCTTGCCTTCGAACAAGTGGTTCCATAGCAATAGCATCCACCTTGCGGTTGGTCCGAACAAATATTGTTAGTTTTACCGGTGTGGTTTGTGGGTTTTCAGGAACACTCAAGCACTCATAGAAATCTCACACAAACCAACAAAGAAAGAGACATACGATGTTGGTAACCCAGTTCAGCGTCCACTCGCCTACGTCTGGGGATCCAAGCCCGGAGATAAATAATCCACTAAAAGAGGTAAAAATACATGAGTACAAACACTTGTCACTCACACTCTTAAAACAATAAAGATCACTACTCTCTCTTGATTGTCTTGTGCACCCACTCTCTTTAGCTCCGGTCACACATACAATCTACGAGCAAGGTAGCTTATATAGACGCCTCAATATCCCAAATATAGCACATACCTCTTTTAGAATCTATGCGGCTACTAATTTAAAAACCTTCCGAAATTAGCTGTTGCAACTCCTGTTGTAACATAAGTTGCAACATGGCCCTGACTGCTAACTTAACTGAGTTCTGGTTACGTTACGGACGACCTCAAGACCCATCAACCTCCTGATCATGCTTAGTCCGAGTTGATGCAGCCAAATCTCCCGATCCCGACTGCCGGCAACTAGCCTATCTCCTCAGTTCCTCATCACGCAGTCCTCTCGCAAAAGTAGAGATGGCAATTTGTACCCTACCCGACGGGATATGCCAGAGCCCGTGCGGTCAAAGAGGGTATTACCCTCGATCTGGGACTGCACGGGCTAAGGGTAATACCCGTTAGTTTTTTTGAGCTGCAGTCGGGGCTGCAAGGGTATGCCTCACCCCTACCCTGCACTCTTACCCCTTACCCCTTACCTGTTGAAGAGGGTACGGGTAAAAACCCGTACCCTGCATTCTTACCCTTTTCATATATATATATATATATATATATATATATATATATATATATATATAATTTTTTTATTAAACTAAACATTTACTCAATATCTATTTTTCATGGTGATTAATTTGAAAAATAATACTTCAAATTTTCTCTTAATATATTATTTTTAAATTTTTATTTAATTTCTATATTTATATTTGATAATATTATCAAAAATTGAATTTTTAGATATATATTAAAAAAATCATAATTAAATTTAAAAAAATAAACAAATATAAAAAAATAATGTTATAATAATTTATTCTATAAATTATAAAAACATCCCGAAAAAAATAAGATACTAATAAAAAAATCAATTGGATATAACTTATGAGAATTACTTATAATATTTTTTTATATTCAAAAATCTTACTAGATATTTATAAAAATTTGAAGCTATATAAAATATAAATAGTAGATATATGAAAAAATTTAAAACAAAAACCAAGATAGTTAAACATGAACAAAACAAAAAGGTAGAGTTACCATTGAGTTCTAAATAAATGTCATTTTTTATGTGATTATATAATTTAAGATAAACAAATATATATCAACTTGTAATTTTGAATTTATGGAAATGTGTTTAAAGATTGTAATATAATGTATAATTAATTTATTTTTATTATTATTTAAATTTAATTCGATAATTTGAACAATGGGTAACAACGGGTAAGCGAGTACCCTGCGGGTATACCCGTACCCTGCGGGTAAGGGTAAGGGTATGATTTTTTACCCTCGAAGGGGTGCAGGTGAGTAAGGGTATGGGGTAGGGGTTACGGGTACGGGTAAGGGTTTTGGCATACCCTACCCATACCCTACCCGTTGCCATCCCTACGCAAAAGGCCCACGTCCTTGTGCGTCTTCATGAAACTGCCAACAACTATTCTTCCACTTTTCAAGTCTTCTTTCAATTTGTTGCACTTGGGTCTTATGTGGCCAGTCTCTCCACAATGAAAGCATGCAGGCACTTCACTTTTTGGTTCTACCCTTGCTTTGACTTGTTTTTCTTTAATATTTTGTAGGGCAGTTGACTTGCCAAACACAACTCCTAAACCTTTTGTCTTGACACTTAAGCTTTCTCCAATATACCCAATACCATGTCGGGCTTTACTAGTTCTTTCAACTGATAGAATCTCGTCAAGCTTGCATAGCTTTTCTTTACATATACTCAACTCTTCCTCCAAGCGTTGGTTTTGCAGCATCATTTCATTGAATCTGTTAGTTTATAACCTGTGAGAAGGTCATTTTCTGTTACCTCATTGTATTCACTGTCAGTTTCAGTGGATGTTGTAGCTGATGTTGCAACATATTCTGCAACAAACGTGGATCCATTCGTTACAGCAGGAAAAGATGTATGATGGTTGCTTAGACTTCCTTCATCTTCTTCCTCCAAGCTGCCGTCTGAATCATCACTCCATCTATCATTCAGTGATTTTCCTTTCTTTCTTAGCACATTCGGATTGATAGTGCCCAAAGCCACCACATTCTCTACACTTGATCTTCATGCGATGATCTTCGACTTTTTCCTTTTTGTGATGATCTTCGGCTTCTTCCTTTTCTTTATTTAGACCATCTCTTCTTTGGAATTTCTTGCCTTGTGTCTTGTATTTTCTGAGCATGTCATGCATCTTTCTTGACAAGAAAACAAATTCTCTATCCTCTTCATCTTCATCTTCTGTTACAATAGCCTGTTGTAACTCCTTCTGCTTTGTTGCTTCAACCTTCAAGGCTATATCTTCTACTCTTTTTTCTGGATTAAGGTTTATCTCATATGCTTGCAGAGACCCAATCAGCTCATCTAGTTTCATAGTTAAAATGTCTCTTGCTTCTTCTATTGCCGAGATTTTTGCATCAAATCTTCTTGGAAGTGATCTAAGAGTCTTCTGGACTAGCTTTTTATCCGAGTACTCCTTACCGAGCTGGTAGGCTTGATTTGCAATGTCCATCAATTTGGCATTGAACATGGCTATGGTCTCATCTTCTCCCATCCTGAGATTCTCAAACATAGTTGTCAACATTTGAAGTTTAGATTCTCTTACCAAGTTGATGCCTTCATGAATAGTTTAAAGAATCCCCCAAGCTTTCTTGGCGCACTCGCATGTTGCAATATACTTGAACTGGTTCTCATCAACTCCTCCAAAGATTGCATTGAGAGCTTTCCCATTGGCATTAGCTTTGCGCATATCTTCGACACTCCAACTGCTTTTCTTCTTCATGATCACGTTCTCATCTTCATCAACTAGAGTCGGAGGGGACCATCCTTCTTCTACGGCAATCCATGCACTCTCATCTATGGATTTGATAAACGCCTTCATATGTGCCTTCCAATATGGATAGTTGGATCCATTTAGCAATGGTGGTCGTGTGACGAAAGCTCTTTCCTTTCCGGCCATCAATGAAACTTGTTAGGATCTCGCCGACTTTGAAACCAAAGTGAAAACGGCGACCAAGGCTCTGATACCACTTGTTAGTTCTACCAGTGTGGTTTGTGGGTTTTAGGGAACACTGAAGCACTCATAGAAATCTCACACAAACCAACAAAGAAAGAGACACACGATGTTGGTAACCCAGTTCAGCGTCCACTCGCCTACGTTTGGGGATCCAAGCCCGGAGATAAACAATCCACTAAAAGAGGTAAAAATACATGAGTACAAACACTTGTCACTCACACTCTTAAAACAATAAAGATCACTACTCTCTCTAGATTGTCTTGTGCACCTACTCTTTTTAGCTCCGGTCACACCTACAATCTATGAGCAAGGTAGCTTATATAGACGTCTCAACATCCCAAATATAGCACATACCTCTTTTAGAATCTTCGTGGCTACTAATTTAAAAACTTTCCGAAATTAGCTGTTGCAACTCCTGTTGTAACATAAGTTGCAACATGGTCCTGACTGCTGACTTGACTGAGTTCTGGTTACGTTGCAGACGACCTCAAGACCCATCAAACTCCCGACTGCCGGCAACTAGCCTACCTCCTCAGTTCCTCATCACGCAGTCCCCTCGCAAGGGGCGCACGTCCTTGTGCGTCTTCATGAAACTTGCCAAACTTAGTCTTCAATCTTCCAAGTTTGTTCTTCAAAGATTCTCCAAACTTGATCTTCAATTTACCCAAGTTTGGTTCTCAAATCTTCCCAATAATAGATCTTCAATCAATCAATTCAATCATCAAGGATTCTTCAAATCATATCTCCTTCATTCATACCATAAATAGATATTTATTTAAATAAGCTCAACCATATTTAGTCTTCAATCATATCTCTCTAAGAATGGTCTTGATATGATCTTGAACAAGTTACCAAGAATAATACCACCAAGATCTTCAAGATATTTTCCTCCATACTAAAAATAGCTCCACCATATTTAGGATGATTTGCCTTGCACCCCAAGTCTCCTTGTCATGTCACCAAGCCTTCCATGTCATCAATTATACCTTGTCACCATGGTTGCCACATCATCTTGCCTTGGTGTCAAATCATGCCAATTTAAATAGTGCGGTTGCACTAACAAATATATCTTCATCAGTATTCGTTGGGACCAGCTCAGAAAACTAACATATGTAAACAAAATAATCTCAATGATATCATTCAGTTTAAACAATAACAAATATATTTAAACATTTAACTTATATATTTAAACGGTATCGCATGTACTTAAACAGAAAACAAAATGTTTAAACTCTAAAGAATATTTTTAAACAGAAAATAAACACTGTTAAATGGTAAATACTATATTTAAACATTAACTACTATTGTTCAACACATTGTCCATGATTTATTACCTCTTTTCATTCGAGAGATGACAAACTGGTTTCTATCGTCGCTTCCTTCCGGTAACTATTTTCACTGTAGCACACCATCCTTAGGGTCTTGCTGAAATGGACTTTCTTTCTGGTTCCGGTCAACTCGTAAAACCATATGTTTAGCGTGACCGAGCAACCCTTAATATACCCTGTGTTGGTCTTCTTCCCCGCGTATCTAGCTTACACTCGAGCGGCTGCTTTTGGAATGTCCTCCATAAGCCACTTGTGCGTCGCCTGTGCCCATGTGCATCACCATATGCAAGGTAGATCATCGACAAAATCAATGATCCAATTCGGAACCGAGCATGAGGTATTTAGGAAGAGGATTGTACCCATGAGGTACACTGCACCATCAGGAGTTTGACAAAATTTTCTTCTTCTCCCTTCTGACGAGCAAGTTGCTTAAGAGTTCTCTTGATGGAGTCTCTATGTCTCTTGTAAGTTTTTGTTAAATACCTCTCTTCGAAAGCTGAGCATGTTTTCTTCTTCTGAAACACGACTGCGTCTCCATCACAACGCAGACCAAGAACGATGGCCACATCTTCAGGCTTGAAACTCAGAAGGCTTTCCCCGATCCTGAATTTATTGGTGCGGCCATCGTACCTTTATAATAGAGAATCAAGAAGGGTCCTCTCTTGGAATATAGCTTCCAGCTCAGTAAATGTTGCAAACGGTGTCCTTCGGATTATCTCCTAGTGTCGAGGGGTCATGTGAACTTTCAATTTAGCCAAGGTCTCCACTACCGGTGTCAATTAGCAACGCCTATTAACTAGGTTGACCGCCATAATCACAAGCCTGCGACAATAACAACACATTCAGCAGTATTCACAAAGTTTTAAGCGGAAATATATTTTAAATGGAAGACTCAATTATTAAACAGAGATATAATATTGTAAACAGTGATCTAGTTTCTTAAATGGTAACCACAATATTTAAACGGAGACATACATTTTTAAACTAAAACTCAATTTTTAAACGGAAAGATCATTTGTAAAACTGCAACCATATCAAATAAAAGGAGAAACGTATATTATAAACATTATACAAATCATAATAATCAAAAAACTATTTCGATCGTGTACACAGAAGAAAATATAAAACAAAATAAACCCCTACCGAGAAATCTCCCTGCAGACTAACAAAACCCAAGCCGAGAAATCTCCCTGCATGCTTCAATATCTTCCAATAAAAACAGAATCACAGAACAAAACCGAAAAATCTTTCTTTGTAACAGAATAGTCAACATAAAACTATAATCACAACTTCTTCAATGCCTTAGATTACAAACTGATGAAATGCCGAATACTTGCGCGGGACTTCTCCTTCGAGACACTGGTAGAAAGGAAAAAGCTGAAATTACAGAGGATGTCCCGGTAGAGACAACTTCGGAAAGGGAAAAGCTGAAGAGGCGAGTTGAGAAAAAACAAGTATACGGCTCTAATAAAGTCGTCTCTTGGGATTTTATTTTAAGAAAAACCCCCCACTTCCTCTCAAACCGGTGAAATGATTGCAGTGCCCTGACTTCCCTTGCAAGGGGCAATTTCCTCCATAAAATTTAAAAATAACTCCGTTAACCACCGTTACATGTTTTGGGGGTTTGAAAAACATTGAGTTTTAAAAGAAGGGGTTTTTGGGGATTGCCAAATTAAGGGGGTGTTTTTTGGCAATATTACAAACTTAAGGGGGTTTTTTTGTGGCTATTTTCACTAATAATATTAATTAAACAATTCCATTTAAAATGTTTATATACATATGAAAATCAATTGTGGATATATTTGGAAAGTGAAATTGTAAAGAAAAAGGGGTTCATTTCACTAATGGCCACAAAAGTTTCATCATTATAACGCTATACCCAAAAATATTTTTTTATAGCGTTGTGGCCATTTATGTTTTCTCCGGGCGCATGGAAGGCCACAATGGGTTGTTTCCGGGCCATTTCTGGTGATTGAGATGAGTGGCTGCCAACTAGGTTATTAAATTCATAACCAACAGACGATGTGGCATTCCAGCTGGTTAAGCTTTGGACGAGATCCACATCAGTGCCTCGTCAACGTTCCACATGGTTGTCCACTAGAAACAGTCTCCTTCTTTCTCTCTCTCTCTCTCTCTCTCTCTCTCTCTCTCTCTCTCTCTCTCTCTCCCTCCCCCCACCATAAAACCATCCCTAATGTCCAAATTAGTGTAGCTCTTGTCTGAGAGGCCACATTTCAAAGTTAACACTAGTTCACTTTTTAATCTACATACGTGGACATGACACATCATTAAAGATTACCACCTGGCCATTCTTATTGACATGGCACATGCCACATTGACTGGGTGAATTGGTTAATAAGTATGTTTGTGACTCTCTTTAATGATGTAACATATCCACATATGTAGATGACATGTAAACTAGTGTTGAAATGACAAATATGGTATATATGCCATCAAATTCTCCAAAGAATCCCCTCGGTACCCTCCAGGTGAAAACAAATTAAAGATAGGTGACTAAAATGATACAAATTGAAGTTTGATACTCAAAATGAAAAATGACTATGGTACGGTACACAATCAAAAAATTTACCCGAGCATATATATTGCATTTACTTTGCAATTTATATATGTATATATATATATATATATATGCAGTGATGGGCAGGTCGCATGGTTTTGACCTTGCACCAAAGTATTGTTCATCATTATTTCTGAGCCCAAATATTGTTCATGATACTGTTCAAATGAGTTGGGTGAGTTTCTTACGGGAGGTGCATTCGGCTCCTTTAGAGTTATATGGCAAAGAGAATTTATTAGCTTGATTTGGCTTATGAAAATCTTTTGGGCTTGTGCGTAGCATGACTTTCATCAACCCATATGATGCTTAATAGAGTTAATAAATTCTTAGATGGTCAATAAATCACTATAGTTGGTGCATTACTGTAGTTGTTTGTTCTTTGACCATCTTTTAATGGGGTGATGCTTGTCACTTTTGTTAATATATATATATATATATATATATATATATTGATTTGTTTCGGTACCCATTTTATCATGTTGTTTAATTTTTGTCATTTTCTTAATTTAATAAATTATAATTTATTCATTTTTATTAAAAGAAATAAATTCAGTGGAGTCTGAATTGAATAAACCATAATTATATATTGAGTTTTTTTATTTATTTATTATTAATTATTTTTGGCATTAAGGAATACTGGACCATAAGTTGTTGAGTCTGAGGAGGTGATATGAAAATTGACATAGCTATACAGAAAAGTCCAAAGCTGGGGTTGTAGAAGATGCTCGCGGGTCAACAGAGGGGGAGAAATTTCTATTGTGGGAGGAGCAAAGGATTCTTGGGGGCTGGTGACCATCTAATTCAGAGTCCGGAAATTTGGGTTTTCTGAAAATGATACACTGCAGAGTTTGTTTCCGTCAATCAAAATGTAGAGATTGAAATTGCAGCAAAGTCTTCGAGCAAGTCTCCCCTGAACTGCATCCTTTATTTTATTCATTTGAAAATTTTGTCCTTTTTTTACGACTTAGTTTAGGATATATACAGAATTAAGAATTGATCATCCAACCCTATATCTTTATACCGGCATGCAGAGTTTAGTTGCAAATTCAAATCAACATTATGAAATTTTTACCATTACATTGTAACGGAGAGAATTTAAACTCAAGATAGTAAATATCTCCTACCGTCACTTCATACATGTAGAACCATATTACTAGACTATGAGTTAGTTAGCTACCTTTGTATTTTCAAACAAGAGTTTCCTTTTTACTTTTTACACTAAAGAAAAATAAATTTAATTTGATAAGCTAATAAATGACATTGACAATTTGATTTTTACTTTAAGTCAAAGTTACCCTCATTAGAATATATATGAAATTTGTGAGAGTTTTTATTTTATTTTATTTTTTTGAAAAAAATTAGATCAAACACCTAAAATATATTAGTTGAGTTAAATGTAAATATAAGGACATTGACTAGACTTGTGAGAGTTTATTTATAGTATTTATATGGTGTAAATATATATCATCAGGATATTAATCAGGATATATATATTGATAAAAGGGTATATTTATATGTAAAACACCCCTCTAAATATAATATTGAATAAAACAAGTTACATACCATAGACTAAAACAAGTAAAAAGATAGAGACTCAAAATTTCTATGGGAAAAGTGAATTTAATTAAGTGATAATGACCAATATATTTGTTTATATTTTTATGATTTTGAATGTATATATATATATATATATATATATATATATATGAAATCAAGTAATCTATGCACATTCGTAGAATCCAAATCTACGAACATTACTATCAACCGTTAGATCATGTTCGTAGAATCCAAATCCACGAACGTTGCTATCAATCATTGGATCGACTCTATTTCTGCGAGACTTATAGCAATCATACTTAAAACCAAAATTAAAAATGTGACTAATCAACACAGCTAATTCATTATTAGTTCACACTGTAGCAAAACTAATGTTACTGTTTTTGCCTGTGGATGATCTACGGACATCCTCAAGCAACCTTCTCTCTCTCTCTATATATATATATATATATATATAACATATCCGCTTTTATTGTTAATTGAATATAAAAAGGGAAGCTTCGCTGGGGTTATCTTATGACTTTGGTGGCTACTTTTCTGGTCAATTCAAAGACTACTATGCTCTACCAACCAATAGTCCAATTTAATTTATTTTAACAACCAGTGCTAAATTTCATCAAACATCAATCAGCCCGGAAACCGATCCCAATGAGTTTACAGCACCTCTTCCCATTCCTCCTCCTCCTCCTCCCTTTCTCATGCCTCCTCTCTGTCTCTTCATCCCAAGCAACCTTCCAACGTTACCTTGATTGTCTTCCAGTCCCATTCACTTGTGGAGATCTCCATATAAACATATCCTATCCTTTCCGCATAGATAGCAGGCGTGACTACTGTGGCTATCCAGGCTTCTACCTCAACTGCACTAACAACACCACCACCCTGACAATCACCATGAGTGGCACCTTGTACGTAATCAAGGACCTTGATTACTTCAACCATATCATCACCATTATGAACTCAGACTTCTCCAACCATACCTGCCCCTTGACATACACTAATACCACCATAGACACCACCATCTTTGAATTCTATAACCAAAACCAGATGCTCAATTTATACCTTAACTGCTCTTCACTATCAATCCCATCCTCTCTAATGAGCATTCCTTGCTTGTTAGAGAAAACGGGTAATCACTCTTACTTTAGTTTACTGAGTGATGGCCTTCAAGGTTTCCTTCGAAGGTGCTCATCGACTGTGATTATACCGGTGAAGAAGGAAGCGGCTGATCGGCTATCTAACAATTCTACGGCCTTCGGTGACGTGCTGCAGGAGGGGTTCATGGTGAAATGGATAGCCGGAAGAGGTTGGTGTAGCTTCTGCACAAATTCCGGCGGTGTTTGTGCCTACGACGGCAACGATCCCTTAGACCAAACATGCTACTGTCCTTATGGTTCAACCACGGGTGTTTGCTCCAACGGTATATATATATATATATATATATATATATTTATATATAAAACGCTCCTCTCGCCCTCAATTCTTGCTCCAATTTTTTTTTAATAAAGAAAATCACATAACGTATCAATACTTAAATAAATAAGTTGAAATTATGGTATTTTTTTTTATAATTATCTAAATGATTTTTTTTTAACTTATCATTTTAGCATTTTATTTTATATTGTAACATTTTAATTCTTTTCTATGTTTAAATGAGCTATGTCAGTCCCTTTAATGATTTAGAGTTATGATTTCAAATTTAAGGGGACTGACATAAGGCTGTAAACGAGCCGAGTATCACCAGGCTTGAGCTCGGCTCGAGTATAATATTCGAAGGCTCGAGCTCGGCTCGAGCTCGGCTCGTCAACATAAACGAGCAGCTCGAGCTCAGCTCGGCTTGTGAAAAATCGAATCGAATTCGAGCATTGACCGAGCCGATCTCGAGTAGCTTGGCTCATTTACACCCCTAGACTGACATGACTAAATTAAGATTGTAAAGATTGAAAAGTTGCAATTCAAACTAAATAGATTAAAAAAATAAATTTGGAAAAAAATGAAGTGTTTAGAGAATTATACCATTTAATGTTGCGAAGTTGAAGAATCAACTCCTTTCTTAAAATTGGTTTATCATTTAATAATAATAATAATAATAATAATAATAATAATAATAATAATAATAATAATAACTAGACATTCTTCCATGCTTCGCATCAGAGTTTTTAAATTTTGTGAGAAGTTTTGAGGCAATATCATATATAAAATAATATAATTAAATAACTTCTACTATGAAAACTAATATATATCTTGGATTTCAAAGGTTTTATGGATATTTATTGCATAAATAATTAGGTGTAATTAATGTTTTTTAATTAGTAATATTATAAGTTATATAAGTAAAAACTTAAATGTTAAAAAAAATTAAAATTGTTCCTTGAAATGCTCTCGGAGTAGATTATATATCTACTTTAATAATATGTATAGATAATATATTATTATTATTATTATTATTATTATTATTATTTTGTATACGGAATGGAAGAAGTTTGACTTGTCTTGCATATGGCGGCCACCAGCACCTACTCCTTTTAAGTATTGTTGGAGGGTTGCAAGCTTCATTTATTTATTAATTTATCTTTTAATTTATTTATTTGTGAATAGAATATATAATTCGATGGTAGATTTCTTCTCTGCCTGCATTAATTTGGGTAAATTTTTCCATTGAGCATCTACATTTGGCCTTATATCAGTTTGAGCACTAACTTTCAATTTGTATCAAAATGAACATAAAATTTTAATTTTGTTTCTCCGGCAGGGCAATTGGGGGATTCCGGTTATAATCGAGTGACGTGGAAGCCGGAAATATGATGTAGACACCTTGGAACCAAGTCAGCAACTATCCACATAATCAACCAAGCTAGAAAGGGATGATGATGTGGTAGCCAATTAGGCTACGTGTATAAGTTGATGATCTGGACATGTGCTGAGTTGGTTCGTGGGTGTCCACATCATATTTCCGGCTTCCATGTCAGTCGATTATAACCAGAATCCCCCAATTGCCTCGTTAGAGAAACAAAATTAAAACTTTGTGCTCATTTTGATACAAATTGAAAGTTAGTGCTCAAACTAATATAAGGCCAAACTTAAGTACTCACTAGAAAAATTTATCTGCATTAATTCATTACCCATTTCCTCTGCTAAGCTTTGTATGTATCTGTGTGATTCTGCAGGAGTGACTAATAGGATCAAAAAGAAGCGTATAATCATAGGCAAGTGAACATCACTTATTTGTATTTAATTCTTACCACCAAGAAACCACTCCTCTGCTCGTAGCCTCTTTATGATGTGTAAACCTTGTCACAGGTGCTCTAACAGGTGTTGCTGCCATCATTACACTAATATTCATATGCTTGTGCTACTCTTACAGAAAGAGGCAACAATACTCTTCTGCTCTCCTTGGTAAAGCATAAGACTTTGATCTTTTGTCCATCAAAGCTACACTTTTTTTAGTATTAGCATGTTAATATATCGAAATGTATGTTCTCTTTAGATGCGGAATTGCAGACTGAATTGCCCATCTCTGTTTGCATTACTTGTTACTTTCTCAATCGTTCATTCAAATTAGATAAACAACAGGAATTACAAAGATCATAAAGAGGCTTTCTAATAAAACAATTTTACTAGCATGCAAAGAGAAATAAGATATGTAGAGGCTTAATATTTCCTCTAAACTCTTGGCAGATATTGTATGCTGGCGGAATACTAGTAAAGATCAAATCATAGAGACTTTCTTGCAAAAACATGGCACACTGACCCCAAAAAGATATAGCTATCCGGAAGTGAAGAAAATAACAAGGTCCTTCCAACACAAACTAGGACAAGGTGGCTTCGGAAGTGTTTTTAAAGGTAATCTTTCAAATGGACATGATGTGGCTGTGAAACTCTTAAATAGAATTGATGGGGATGGAGAGGAGTTTCTTAATGAGGTGGCCAGTATTGGGAGGACATCCCACATCAACATTGTTAGTCTTGTAGGCTTCTGCTTCCAAGGATCCCAAAGAGCTTTGATCTATGACTTCATGCCCAATGGCTCTTTAGAGAAGTACATTTATGTTGAAGACCCAAAGACAAT
The DNA here is from genome assembly GCF_009730915.1 of Dioscorea cayenensis subsp. rotundata. Taxonomy (NCBI): domain Eukaryota; kingdom Viridiplantae; phylum Streptophyta; class Magnoliopsida; order Dioscoreales; family Dioscoreaceae; genus Dioscorea; species Dioscorea cayenensis. The sequence continues at coordinate 27,279 of NW_024088194.1, forward strand.
GCTTGGATGGGAGAAGTTGTTCCAAATAGCATCTGGTATCGCTAGGGGTTTGGAGTACTTACACCGTGGTTGCAATACTAAAATAGTACATTTTGACATCAAACCTCACAACATACTCTTGGATGAAAATTTTTGTCCTAAGATTTCTGATTTTGGACTAGCTAAATTTGGTACGCACAAAGAGAGTATATTGTCCTTGGCAGGTGCCAGAGGAACAATAGGATATATTGCACCTGAAGTATTCTCTAGAAATTTTGGAACTATTTCTAGTAAATCTGATGTCTACAGTTATGGTATGATGATCTTGGAAATGGCTGGAGGGAGGAAAAATGTAAAAGTGACTGCAGACAGGACTAGTGAGATTTATTTTCCTCATTGGATTTATGAGCACCTTGATGAAGATGAAGATATGGAACATTATGGAGTGACAACAGACAAACAAGATATTGCAAGAAAATTGATCTTGGTGGGTTTGTGGTGCATACAAATTAGACCAGAATCTCGACCGACAATGACTAAAGTGGTAGAAATGTTAGAGGGAAGCATCAATGATTTACAATTGCCGCCAAAACCATACTTATTTTCTCCTTCAAGATCATCGCCATCTACTTGACCATACCAATGGCATGACATTTCTTTGCTCATTATGCCTGTTAATTTAATTAAAAAAAAATGTTGCAATGTTTCCTTGTTCACAAAATTTGTAAACCAAAACTTGGCATAAAATGTGATAAGCTCTATGTTTCTTTTTATTGGACACTTGGCAGTTTTATTTTATTTTATATCATTTTTTGTGATTAAGATACTTTGTGACAACCACTAGATAGTCTAGTGGAAGTTACAATGAGTGGTACAAGGTCAAATCCCTATGCCTTAGTACTGTGCAGCATTGTGCAAATATACTATAAAAATACTGTATTGGTATTGCTCACCCATTATTCACTGGGTCACTTGTGGGAGAAGCTGTATTCTCCATCCTCCAAGATTGCAAGACGGAGGATTTATCATTGTGAGATTGTAGTGATTGATATATCATCTTGGGAGCACATGGCAGGCCCTAATTACCTCACGTGTTAACCCATCCCATATGGTAAATCCCTACGGAGTCGATAAATCACCGTAAATGATGCACCATCGGACTTGTTTGTCTCTTTGACACCCCTTATGGGGTAGCGCTTGTCACCATTAGTTAAAAAAAAAATGTTGTTTTTATTTTAATCTTTTTATGTATATTTTTTTTAATTATTTAATTAGTTTTTGCGTTTTATCCCTTTTGGATAAAAAAATTACTTTAAACTAATTATTTATCATTGAAACCACCACTAAAGAACCTTTAAATCAATCTTTCTCTTTCCTTTTCTTTCTAGTACGATACACATACAACTATCGTCTTTCTTACAGCATTGTTTTCTCCCAAAATCACGACACTAAATGTTTGGCCATAGTGTGCTCACTTGCAACTGAGAGAGTTACCCCACCCAGAGATGATGTACAGACCTCTTAATAAGGTCTAGAACCCCAACCTTTATAATGTGTTCTATCAAGATCATTTCTTAGAATGCTAGAGGCATCAATAAACCTATAATAGGATACTTGGTTAGGACATCCTCTTGAACTACCAAGCAGATATATGTGTTGTTTTTAGGAGTCAAAACTGATTGATGCTTTCTAATCCACCTAAACAATCGGGAGGGGGTTGACCACCATTTAAGGAATTGTCAAAGGGACAGACACATACAGAGGTACACTACTTATGATGGCTTACAGACCTCTGAGAAAAATCTCTGTCTTACAAACCTGGAGGGGTGAAACCACTGTTTCTCCCAAAAAAGACCCAGACTCAAGTTGTGAACAATACATGAACAATATTAGACCCAAGTGTACAATGCATAAACATTACAGAAATAGTACTATAAGGGGAACGATTCGAACCCTTGCCCTCCCCCTTGCACACATGTGTCATACTATTGGGTTATCCAATGGTTGACTAATTTCTAATTTGTTGTTTTCCTTTGCTTAGGTAGTTTTTGTTCTACTTTTTTTGTTTGTTTAGGTCATGTTTAAACCTTTGTTGTTTCTTTGATTCATTCTCTTCAATAAATAGCTTGATAGCTAATAGCTCTTTTTATCACACACACAACATGAAGAAGGATTTGCTTCCACTTACCTATCTTGGAGCCCTTATTTTTGATAGACACTCTTGTTGCCAAGATTGAATGAAGCTTTTTCTCTCCATTTGCTCTCTCGTCAATACTTGGAAAACAAAATGTTTATCACTTAGGGGTAGTTCTCACCCTATTGAATTTAGTGTTCTCGTTGGCCTTGATCTACTTGATATTTGTATTGAAATTGTCCAGTTAGGTCATCCATGAGATTAATTAGCAAGATTTATAAGGATTTCCTCTAGTGAGGCTATAATGCTTCCTTATTAATTATAAGCCAAGTCAAGGAATGAGGAGCACGTGACAGTGAAATGAGAAGTGAAAAGCAAAAAGAAAGGGAATGTCTAAGGAACAATTGGGGGACAGCCTGGATGATGGTAAAGATGCTCATACAACGGATGAGATTCAATCAGAGAAGAAGAGTAGACTGAGGTTGGAAAACCCTCTCTATCGGGATTTCATCTTGGAATAAATAGGCTCAAGAGGAGGGGAAAAGGATTATGACTGAAGAAGTATCAAGGCCCATCTCTGCGGAGTAGGCAGAAGGAATCTGGTGGTAGTGTACTGTCGAGTTTGGTTACTTATATTCCAATATTTTGTTCTTGTTCTTAGTTTGGATTGTTGCTTGCTTTTGATATATTTGAATTGTTAATCAGTCTATATTGTTATTGTGAACTCTTTGTTATAATGTTAGATCTGGCATATTACTCATTGATAGCTTGAAAGTTGAATCTATTGAATCATATCTATTAGACTTATAAAGGAGTAATAGCTGTTCTGTGATTAAACTTCTTTTGAAGTGTGTTTCAGCTGGGGTTGATTGTTGATCCCATTGGGACTAATTGATTTGAAGCTGTGAGTCTATTTATCTGAGCAAGGATCATTACATTTGGTGTTTTCATTATTGACCTCAAGACATGGCAAGAAATACTAGACTCAAGGAACTTTCGGCCAAGATGGAGACCGTTATGGCTGTCTTAGATAAAAAAGAAGCAAAAGATCGGGCTAAAGATGAAAGGATGTTCCTTATTGAACAATCGTTAGCTTCTATTACTAAATGTATGGAATATTTTTAGTTACAACACTCTTTAGCTTCATCTTCTCAACCTGATCAACAACTGGAGGATTCTGTTGCTATTACTGATGTGAGATCCCGCCATCTATCTCCTTGGCGTGTTGCTAAGATGGATCTGGCTCAGTTTGATGGTAGTAATGCCCTTCAATGGATTTTTCAAGCTGAACAATTCTTTGATTATTATGATATATTAGATTCCTATCGATTGAATGTTGCTACCATTTATTTTGATGGGCTGGTAGTACATTAGTACCAGATGTTGCAGAAGTCAGGTGATGTTTCTTCTTGGAAAGCCTTGGCAAAAGCAATCGAAACTACCTATGGGCCTTCTATATTTGATTGTCCCTGATTTGCACTTTTTAAATTATTCCATGAAGGCTCTATTACTGACTATTATCATACATTTACGGCCTTAGCTAATCGAGTCACTGCATTGTCTACTGATGCATTGTTAGACTACTTCATTAGTGGCTAGAAGAAAGAATTACAGAGAGATGTGATTCCTTGGCATCCTGATACAATTACTAAGATTGTTACATTGGAAAGATTGTATAAAGATAAGTATGGATTTAGAGGAGGTGGGCTTCTTCTAGGCAAATTTAAACACTCCTATGTTCCTGATATATCTGTAGCTTCTAAAAAGCCTGTTCCTTTACCTTTATGAGCACCTACTACCGCAACTGCAAATAGGCCCCCAGCGCTTCCAGGACCATCCGTTCCTCATCCATCATTTAAAAAGATGACTTGTTCAGAATTGCAAGAGAGGAGGGCCAAGAGGCTATGCTACAATTATGATGCAAAATTCTCACCTCATCATAAATGCCCCAACATAAGACTTAGTACAAAGTAGGACGGTCAAACCTACACTTGTGTTAGTATTGCCTGATTTCACTCAATCATTCGCTCTAGAAACTGATGCATCGGGGTTTGGAATTGGAGCTGTCTAAGTTAATAGAAACATCCTATAGCTTATTTCTCCAAGAAGATGATTCCCAAAATGCAAGCACAATTTGCCTACATCAGGGAATTATATGCCTTGACTGAATCAGTAGTAAAGTTCAGACATTACTTATTAGATCATAAATTTGTGATCAAGATTGACTAACAAGCTTTGAAGAACACAGGTGATCCAAACTCCTGAATAGCAGAAGTGGTTACTGAAATTATTAGAATTTGATTTTTCAATAGAGTATAAGCCTGGGAAAGACAATGTAGTTGTTGATCGATTATTCAAATGTTTTTCTTTGATCTTATTTACTGGTCAGAATTCAATTATTCAGTTGGTACAGAATTCTCAAACTTCAGATTCTCAATTTTGGCAAATTATTACTGATATTCAACAAGACAGACACAGTTACAATAATTATGAATGGAAGCACAATATATTATGGTGGCAGGGCAATATATTATAAGAAGCACGTGGCAGTCAAAGGAGAAGTAAAAAAGCAAAAAGAAAGGGAATGGCTCGGGAATAATGGGCGATAGCCTGGATGATGGTAAAGATGCTCATCCAACGGATGTGATTCAATTAGAGAAGAAGAGCAGTTTGAGGTTAGAAAACACTCGCTATCAAGATTACATCTTGGAATAAATAGGCTAAAGAGGAGGAGAAAAATGATTATGACTGAAGAAGTATCAAGGCCCATCTCTACGGAGTAGGGAGAAGGAATCCAGTGGTAGTGTACTGCCGGGTTTGGTTACTTATATTCCAGTATTTTGTTCTTGTTCTTAGTTTGGATTGTTGCTTGCTTTTGATATATTTGAACTGTTAATCAGTCTATGTTGTTATTGTGAACTCTTTGTTATAATGTTAGATCTGGCATATTACTCATTGATAGCTTGAAATTTGAATCTCTTGAATCAAATATATTAAATTTATAGAGGAGTAGTAGCTATTTTGTGATTAAACTTCTTTTGTAGTGTATTTCAGCTGGGGTTGATTGTTGATCCCGTTGGGACTAATTGATTTGGGGTTGTGAGTATATTGATCTGAGCAAGGATTATTACAGAGGCTTGATTTAGGGTCTTTTGGGTTCCATCTTGTGGCTTAGAATAGGATTTGCAAATCTCCAGTAAACAAGGAGGGTTAAGTATTCTCAATCTCCATGACTTCAACAATGCTTAATTTCTTATGAAAATTATAATGGGTAATTTGATTGGGCCAGTCATGGTGTTGGTCTCGGGTTTTCTTTTTCAACTACTAATATATATACTCACCTCTATCATAGACACTCACTGAGAAAATCATACTTCTAGACAGAGATTTTACAAATATTACTTCTTTTTTGGTAATGTGTCCAACCATTATTTGGGATGGGACCTCCACCTCATGTTTGAATGATCACTTGGATATTGGTAAAGCCCCCTAGGACATTTGGTGAAGATTGGTGAAGATTGTGTTCCAACATCATATGTATTTGCCTATGTTAGTGACCTTCTTAATAGCGTCAACTCCACTATCCTCACATCCTTTCAGATCTTAATTTTCATCTGATTATGATGAGCTAAATAGGCAATCTCATCTCTCTAACTCGACTCAAATGATTTCAAATTAAGTTTGGAGCCTGGAAAGTAATGGCTTCTATCATGTTAGATTTTTCTATTGTTTTTAAATGATGATGGGCCATCAATTTTGAAGAGATACTACCTGGTTAATTGGATCGCCTGAGATAGCAAAATCCTAAATCTTGATAATCTCAATTAATGTGGACACAATAATCTACTTTCAGCAACATGTGTATTTTATGATGTTGCTATTGAAATGGTAGATCATTGTATAATGCTCATTTTCAACGTACGTGGCAGATTATCCCACTATTGTGGGGGTTATCTAGTGTGCCTTGTGGTTCTATTTAGACTCACATATCAAAGGTATCCTAGATCTTTTCACTATGCATTTTTTAGACTATTTGGCTTAAGCAGAATAATCACATTCTTAACAAATTTTTCAATTCGCCTTCAACTAGTCAACCATGGGATATACCAATAGTATGACACAAGAGTGTAAGGGGGAAGGCAAGGGTTCGAATCCTTCCCCCTGAAGTACTGTTCCTATACTATTCATACATTAAACACTTGGGTCCAGTACTATTTTTGTAATGTTCATAGGCCTAGATGTAGGTCCCCTGTGGGGAAATAGTGGTTTCACCACTTCATGGTTGCAGATTATGGGAATTTTTCTAGAAAGTTTGTAAACCACCGTAACTGGCGCATCTCCATACTTGTTTGTTCCTTTAACAATCCCTTAAATGGGGGCACTTGTGGTCTATTAGTAAAAAAAAATTCACCTTTAACTATTGTTATTAAGATTCATCATGTGTTCATTCTTTAGTTTTATGTAATTTCAATTCATAAAAAGTTATCTAAAGGGCACAACACGTACCATCAAGCACGACATAGACTTTGTTAGTTTTTCCTCTATTTTGGATGAGATTATCATAGATCCAATTGAAAGCATGTGATTTTTGGGCTAATTTTGCAAGTGCTGCCACAAGTGAATGATCTTCATCTATTACTATTTTCGAGAAACCAGCTTGTTTTTATTATTCTTTTAGCTTACTTTCTAAAATAGAAGTTTTTTTTTGAAAAAGAGGTAAGCCCCAAAATTATTAAAAGAAAATGCCAAAGTACAAAAGAGCGCTAAAAGAAGTGCAAGATAAAAAACACAAGACCATTTGAATAACAAGATAGTGAATGAAAGTCCACTAGACGTGGAGCAAGAAACATACGAAACATACAATAACAATACTCTTACAAAGATGTGAGTGTCCTAGAAGAGCTTAAGAAAGAAAACTAGACAAACAGCGCCTGTTGACAGTCGGGCTAGCTCGAATAGGCAACCCTCAAGGGTTACTAGATTCATCCCGGTGAATACTGCTATGTCCAAGATTCGCTTGACAATTCTAATTGACTCCATCTTTGTTAAAATAATTGTTTTCATATCATTGAGGTGAAGATTTTCATATGGTAAGTGACTCATCTCACTAATATTGTGAAAAAGTATTGATACTACAATGTCTCATTTAATAAAAAAAAAGAATTCCGATGAGTGGTCTCAGGATTTTTTTAATAAAAAATTATAATTTTTAAAATTATTTGTTGAACCAAAGGGCTCATAGCCCAGTAATACTTGGCCCCATGTGAAAAATGAGGATGAAACATTCAAAGGTCTCAAGTTCAAAACTTATTGAATTGCAATGAGTTTATGGTTTATCCATTTTTTTAAAAAAAAACTTATTGAAGTAATAATGGTAATGGATAGTCGATTGTGAGTGCGAACTCATAATCCAAATTCTTCTCATTCCTAGCTAAGGGAGTGCAAACATATCCAACATGTATATAAAGCTTGTCACTTTCATAAAAAAAAAAATTGTTGATTTTGTCCAAACGCAATTTAGAAAACGGAAAGGGTTATCCACGTAATTGGAAGTGGAGGTGTTGACTAGTTGGAGGAAGGAATACAATAAAAACATAATTTGCCAACTTATTATTATGAAAAACAGCAATATGAAACATATGATTAACTATTTTAAAAAATAAACAATTAAATAAATTAGTTGCGGCGACCATGCCACATCTAGGCTTTTTTTTATATATTTCAAAAAAAAATTATTTACAAAATTACGCATGTTTCAGATTATTTACCAGAATGCGCAAGTGGGGTGAAAACAGGGAAAAATTCCCCATTTTCAACTTTTCTTTTTCTTTTTTTTTAAAAAAAGAAGAAAACAGGGGAAGCTCTCCATTTTCATTTTTTTAATTATTATAAAATAAAATTTCATTTAGAATTTTTTTTGTATTTTAGTTTAAAAATAAAAATAAAAATCCAGAAAATATTAGAAAATAGCATGATCAAACCTGCATCGGTCAAAAATTATTACGAAATTAATCAGTTCAACCAACACTAGCTAGTAATTATTACGAAGTAGGACAATCAAACCTATATCGGTCGGACGGTCTAACTTGCAATGGTTAGTAATAAGTACAAAGTAGGGCGATCAAACCTACATCGGTCAGGCAGTCTAACCTACAACAGTTAGTAATAAGTACAAAGTTGGACGGCCAAACCTGCACCGTTGGTCAAACCTACACTAGTCATTAATTACTACAAAGTAGGATTGTCAAACCTATATCAGTCAGTACTTGTACAAAGTAGGACAGTCCCCTTGCGTATATCCCGCAAGTGCACGGGTTTATCGAAGTAATAATCCCGGATGAGCGGGTATCGAATCCACAGGGAGTAGGGAATAAAAATACTTAATCCGTTTCTTAGCTATGTGAAAGATCGATGAGTGATAAGTGTGACAATGATTCAATTCTCAAAAGTAAAATCAACAAGTAAGAGAGCACGAGTAAAGGAGGAGGTGAGGCAATCGATAAAGATGGGAGTACTCAGGATAATGCTCGACCCTAGGACAATCGTTTCAAGTGCAAGAACCCTCTATTATGCTTCCTAATCAATGCGATGGTGAGTCGTGGAAATCCTTAAATACATAGTCCCAAATCTAAGGTCAACTATGCCTAACTCTATACATGTCCCGGAGGAGAGATTAGATAACCTCTCAACCTCGCACTCGAATAGAGTTGCAATGAGCTCTAGGTATTCCAAGTGATAAATCTCTTCCTAATTATAGACCTAACCCTTTGGTCCAGGTGGAAGGTCCCTGACCACGATTAAGCCCTAGATACTAAGATCACCTCAACGCTTCACTCCGTTGCACGCACAACTAAGCCCCAGCGGAGGGTCATCCCTTAGACCATTCACTCTATTATGGCCGCAAAGAACTCGAGGAACGGAGGTAGAATCTATCACGTCGGAAGGGAAAGGGGACGCTCCTGTACCTCTCGACTCACCCTCTCAACCCTCTCCAACCTACCTTTGTCTAACACTCGTGGTGTGTCATTCACTCACAAGGTTACCAATAAGAACTCTCAACCCTAGTGTCACTCTAGGGGAAATGTTCATACAATCAATCATTCAAGGTTGGAACTCACAACAAATATCAATTAATTGAAAGCATAATAAAGAGATTCAATGAAACAAATACATCCTAGGATTCACAAATACCCAAGTACCCACTAGGGGTTTAGCTCTCCATGGAGCTAAGTACAATCAAAGAAATAGAATGTAAAAGCAATGAATCCTTAAAGAAACCCCCTCGATAGTCATGTCGATGGTCTTGTGGAAAGTCCTCTACTCATCGTCCAAGGATTCCCTTGTCTGGTATAGGATACGCCTCGACGGAAACTCCCCTACCAACCTTCTTCCAAAGGAATGACGATGTCGGAGCCGTAGAACCTCTCCAAAACCCTAGCCGAACCCCTCTCTCAAGTTGGGGAAAAGATGGAGAAAAGAATGCTGAAATCGGTGCTGAAATCAGCTTTAAATAGGGCTGGAATCGGGCATCCACACGGTCCTGTGGATTTTCACACACCCCTGTGGAATTTCCACACGGGCGTGTGTAATTTCCACACGCCCGTGTGGATTCTCTAGAATTGTGATTTTCGGCCGGTTGTGAACAATAACTGCTACAATAACCTTCTACATTACTCTGCCAAAAATACTCCCGATTCCACTTTTTATCGAGGTAACATAAACGGGCACACGTTTATGCCGTGGATCACTTTGCTTCTTCAATGACGGATAAGTTGATGGAGATCTTGTTCTATGTGCATAAGTAGCAATGCTTGAGTGTGACTGCCCTTGTGCCCCTCCAAATGGTTGTGCAAACTCAAATACGGGGAGATTGGCAGACACTCTAGCATCTCGCACCCGACTTATATTTTCGTGTTTGAACCTTAGCAAGATTTCCTCCAAAATCGGTGCATTATGATCCACATTGGCTTCTTTCCTTCATAATTGATTTCACAACCCTACCTGCATAAAAGTAACATAAAAACACACATATTAATGTAAAAACCCGAGAAAAGTAATGCTCAACATAAGGAAAGAATGCTTCGCATTCATATCACAGAAGCACTTATCAGGATGTGATGTGATGGTTACTTAATAACTATTTAATTTTCAAACATTTTCAAAATCTTATAACCAACTGAGGGCAACATAGTCATTTTACCCTGTTTTTAACACCGTTAGTTGACTGTTGGACTTGAAAGTATTTGTATAGAAAAGGGAGGACTTATAGGGGATATGAAAAAGTCAAAGGACTTTTTACTCCATTGACAAAATGGGAGGGATGTTCCATGCAATTCCTCTAATCTTTTTTTGTAATATTAAAAAAAAAACCATATCCACTCTCATCAATTTTGTTGCTTTAAGCTTACAAAAAAAAATAAAAAATCGTTGTGTTTTCCTTACTGATTCGTGCCACGTCTTATCTTCCTTCTTCTGGGACACCTACAAACTTTTGCCAGTGCAGAATTTTTAGTTCTGTCCCAGTGGCATCACTCCCTCGTCCCTCTCTGGAAAAACAACATGAAGATAACCCCAACGTCCTACTGGGCCCTTCTCCTCTGAGCCTTGTTTCCCTTGCTACTTTTCTTTTTCTCATTCGCTCAGCCATCCTTGGCGCTAGACACAACAGAGCAGCAATACCTTGAGTTTCATCCGACCTTCATCACCTGCGGTGATGTTTAGACCGAGATCAAGTTCCATTTCCAGACAACTAATCACTTTGTTACTACGGTTATCCAAACTATAGTCTCACATGCGACGAAGATGTTGGTGGGGATGGTTCTTTGAGGAATAAAGAGGAAGAGATTAGAAAGAAAATAGTACACAAGTCTTCAAGGCATGGGAAACACTTTCCTTTAGGCTTAATTCGTCTCAACCTAATCTCAAGCCTCGGATGCAAAATGGATTGAATGGCGAATTTCCTTTAGGATACAATGAAGACCCTTGAGTATGGTTTGCACTACCAAACTCAAGCAAAGATAACAATGGCTTTTACAAAGTGAAATCTTGCTTTTATCTTTTGTACACTCAAGGAACAAAGCAAATGAACTTGTGAAGAGTTTGTTTGCCATTCAAATTAACTTGAATGATGATAGGAGATTATTTTTATAAGAATGAAGTGGTGTTTAGTAAAGAGACACACCACTTCAATAATGAGTGTCATTTAAAAAGACACACCACTTCATTATACCACTTCAATAAAAAGACACATTATTTCATTAATGAGATACCACTTCATTAAATAGACACACCACTCTACTAATGAGACACTATTTCATTAATTAGACATCTTTTCAAATAAAATAAAATAATCATTTATTAATTAATAAAATTACAAATGATAAGCTCTTATTAGTTGTCTTACAAGTGGTGCTTATTACATTAACGTCTTTTCATTTTTAAAATCCTCTCACATCTCTTACAGAAGAAAATAAGACTATTGATGAACATCGGTGATAAGCCATATCATGTTAAGGCAGAACATTGACTATGATAAAAAAAAGTCCTGGACTTCATAGATGCTGATCTCTCTGCCGTTCATATGCCCAATTGGGATGCCCTGACATTCCCAATCCATTATTTTATGCCTATAAATAGAAGCATTACTTAAATAAAAAATACACACAACAAAAGGAAGAAATCAAGAGATTTGCTATTACTTCTTCCATTAATTTTTGTTTTGAGTTATATTTTAGGGAAAATTACTGTTTACCCCTCGTGAATTTAAGAAATTCTCAAATAGTCCCTCCAATTTTGGCAAACCCCAGAAAACCCTTCCGTTATTGTTTAACTTCCCTTTTACCCCCTACCGTTCACTTGAAATGCGACCATGTTATGAAATTTCATTTTTGCCCTTGAAAATGGCGGGAAAAACGGCCACTCACATCATGTCCAATCTTTATACATACAATTTTCTTTGGTTTTTGGTGCCTTTGGTCAAACAAAGTTTAGAAGGCTCATCACATCTTCTTCTTCTTTTTTTTATTCTCCTCATTTGGTTTGTTATATTTGAATTCTGCCGGTTTCTTGATAATGTTAGAATTTCTTCGATTCGAGGGCTATTGTTCATGGCGCTGACTCCTTGGGAGTTGGTGTTAGCTTAGCTGAGATACGTGAGCGATTGGGTCTTGATGTTCCCCGTGTCAGGGTGAAGTTTATCACACCCGATGGATATAAAACGGTTTGTCCAATAGAAAACGAGGTTGACTTCTAGCGGATGTGCCATTATCGATCTTATCGAGACAGACGCTGTGCCATTGTCGAATCCTACTGAAAATGAGTTTTTCTCGTTGTAAGATTATTCTCTTTTATGCTTATCTAGTTGTATAAGTTGATTACCGTTTAACGTCGCCTGTCTCTATTTAAATACATTATTTTTATATTTAACAATTGTCTTCTTCGTTTAATTTATTTGTCAGTATTTAACTATTTGTATTACTGTTTAACATTGTAATGTATCGTTTAAACATTTTATGTCTCTGCTTAAAATATTTTCTGTTCCGTTTAAACTAACGTATTGCCAGGTGGCCAATGGCAAATTTATGGTATCCCGTGCACAAGAATTAATGACGGCATTAAATTCTATATCTCGTTATGGTATCCCGTGCACAAGAATTTATGGCAAATTTATTCTTTCTCGAATGAAGGAAGACCACTTCCCCTGAACACCCCCTTCTTCTCTTCCTCTGCTTCTTCTCGGATGAGTTTCATCTTCATATGTTTAGGATATTCGTTTAAAGGATTTGTCGTGATCATCCTCTTCTGGAGAATCGATCACGCAACAAGTTAAACTTTCTTTTCCTATTCAAGTCAGAAAGCCCGCCTAATTGCTTAAATGTGGAGGATGATGGGCAAGCAATTAAGCGGGCATTTTGACTTGATCAGGACAAGAAAGTTTTCACGCATTGCTTGATTGCGGAGGATTCTCCGGAGAGGGTGACCACGACACATACTTTAAAACGAAATTGATATTTATCACGTGAGAATTGTTCTCAGCATTTAAAAAAAGTTCCTTAGTGTACAAATATTATTGTCTTCGTTTAAGCTGCTTTTAGCTGCCTTTTTTTAACTGCTTACGTGTTCTACGTTATACGAGGTTCAAGTTGATCGCATGTTATGCGTGCCGCCGTGAGTATTGAAAGTGCAGATACTTGTTGAGGAAAGCGAAATCTTAATAGGCGAACTAGGATAGACTCGCAAGTGTCCGATGTCCGTGAAGACATTAGTAAATGTTAGTGGATGTTGTAAATGTTGTAAATATTTTTATTTGAAATGAAGCAAACATATCTGAGTGTGAACTTTTGATATTTAATCAGAGGCCATTATTAATGTTTAAATATTATAAATGAAACAAACTTATTTGAGTGTCAACCTTTGATATTTAAGCATTTTTAGTAACAAAAAAGGGTATTGTAAACAAACAAAATGTTAAACAAAATCGCCTTACTACTTAAACAGTGACAACGGTGTTTAAACAAAAAATAAATATGTGTAAACAGTGACAACGGTTTAAACAAAAAAATAAATATGTTTAAACGATATACAAATTATTTAAACAGTGAACCGACAGTTTAAAGAATATATATAATTGTTTAAACGTAAAAAGGTTAACGTTTAAACAGAGACCCATGAGGTACCCAAGAGGATTGATGGAATTCCTGTAACACAATGTTTTGGAAAAATATCCATCTTCAACACGATGTCGCAGAAAGCATTCAATTTAAATAATCACATATATTTTAAAACAGTTAAATCAAAATATTTAAACGATTTACATATTGGTTTAAACGACAGTTAAGAATTATTTTAAACAGTGAACAAGCAACCTGCTCAAGTGTTCTCTTCATGGAGGCTCTGTCAGTGAACACAATATCAGTAAAAGCATTCAATTAAACAATAACATATATTGTTAAATAGTGAAATGATAATATTTAAACGGTTTACATATTTATTTAAACTATATAAAATGATTTTAAATAGTGAACCAATATGTTAAACACAATATCATATTTGTTAAACATTAAAGATTGATATTTAAACAGAGAGAATCATGATAAGTGGAGTACTTTCCTTTGAGCGATGACAGGTTGGCTTCTATCGTCACTTGCTTACTTCCCGCCGCTTCTCTCTTGCAGTCGACCGGTCGCTTGCAAGGACTTCACACTGCAACATCGTCCTTACAAGCAAAGAAAAACTTCGAGACAATGGTTGAAAGCGGCAATGGTGGAAAGCGACAATGGTTGAAAACGAAGAAGAATTACGAGCCAAGGAGCCAGTAATAATTGTCTCTAGGGATTAACCCTTGTCGGTCACTTCAAGTGGGTCCATGTAATGAAATACCTTTTTTACCCTTTAAAATGGTGGAAAAAATACCGCCCAATCACATCATGTCTGACTTTATACATACAGTTGAGTACTTTTTTGTGAAACACATTTTAGAAGGCTCTTTACATCATCTACTTCTTCTTCTTCTTCTTCTCATTTAGTTTGTTCGATTCGAGTTCAGTAGTTATATTATGGATAGTTTTTGTGGTATTTCTAGATACAACGGGGAGGGAAGAGTGCTAATGTTCACGGCGCTGACTTCTTAGGAGTCGGTGTTAGCTGAGATATGTGAACGATGGGTCTCGATATTTCCCGTGTGAGGGTGAAGTTTATCACACCCGATGGGTATAAAACGGCTTGTCCAATAGAAAACGATGTCGACTTCCAGCGGATGTGTCACGTTCACTCAATCTTCAAATGCTCTATAGTCGATCTTGTTGTGGAGAAAGACGATGTGGCATTGTCGAATCCTACTGAAAATGAGTTTTTCTCGTTGTAAGATTATTCTCTTTTATGTTTATCTAGTTGTATAAGTTCATTACTGATAAGTGCTTGAGTAGATATATTTTTATATATGTTTTACATGCATTGAGCATCATTTTTACTATGGTTTATGTCTCATATTGTGTATTTGGTGTTCTTTTATGCATATAGGTTGTGAATGCCTTGAAGAGTAAAAAGGAAGCAAAAATAGGCTATAAAGGCACAATGTTGGGAGTTCTTGTTCAATTCAAGGACCAAGACACAAGAGGAGTTCATGAATGTGGAGATGTGTGCCAACTTCCAAGAAGATTCAAGTCAATTCACTAGTTGGAAGGGCACAAAGGCAGCCACATCTTCATATTCCTCCTCTTGGTGAAGATTGCAAGACCTCCCAAAGATACGTCGATGAAGAAAAGTTTTATAGCCTACCACATGGACGTGTGCCCGGACATGTGGCCTCAAGAGAAGAGTGTTTGGACCGCGTTTTGTGAAAAACTGTAGCAATTTTACTGTAGTAGAAATTTCTGCAGCCCACGCGGGCTCGTGGAAAATCCACACGGGCGCGTGGGGGCACGTGACAGACGCGATCTAAAGCCTATAAATAGCCGTTTTGCCCTATTCTTTCTCATCTTTTGTGCGGCTCTTGAAGGGTGAGACGGCTAGGGTATGGAAAGGGGGTCTTTGCGGCTTTGGAGGCGCTTCGTCACCAACTTTGATCGATTCCTCCTCCGTCATAGCATCAAGGAAGCCACTGGTGAACCTAGCTTCGGAGTGGGTTCTTCAAGACGTCGAAGCTCTCCATCAAGGCTATCAGTTCATATATAAGGGGGTTTATTTCTATGGTTTTAATGTACTTTCATTCATTGATGGTGTGTTTTGTATGTTGCTCCATGGAGAGCTAAAACCCTAGAGGGTATTTGGGCTTGTGAACCCTAGGATTCTCATCTTTTGTGGATTTGCTTAGTATTTCTAGTTAATCCGAGTTTGATTAAGTTTTAATCTTGATTGTCTAATGCTTGCTTGCCTTATTGATCTTTTGGTTATTTGGTTTGCATGATTTGTTACCTTGGTGAGAGATAGGTCTCTATTAAGGTTAGAACCTCAAGATTAAAGAGGGTTGAGAGGGTGAGTCATGAGATAGTGGAGTGTCCCCTCTCCCTTCCGATTGAGTGTTTCCTATCTCCGTATTCCCTAAACTCTATGCAACCATATTTGGTGTGAGGCGTGAGATTGAGAGATTTCTCCGCCGAGACCTTGTAGGGGGTTAGAGATCCTTCGCCGGGAATTAGGGTTGGATCTATCTTTAAGAATCGGTTTCACTCTTAGGTGTCCCTAGAGCGTATTGCGGTCATATGGGGTGTGAGGTGTTGAGATTGAGCGATTTCTCCACCGGGACCTTGTAGGGGACTAGTATCGGTGATCGGGAGGCCGGATCCGATTATATTTGGATTTCCACGACTTAACTTACTCTTCATAGAAACACTTTGCTCATTCGGTACCTAATACCTGAATCCTAGGGGGAGCATTGCCTGAATACCCCACTTTTACTGATTGAGATCTCCATCCATTTAACCCTTGCATATTCGTCTCCGGTATTCATTTCTTCGCACATTAGATCACCACACCTTTCCATTTATCATTAGGTTAGAAAGCAGAGAAGAAGTTAGTACTAGTAGCCCTGTTCCCTGTGGATTTGACTACCCACTCACCGGGGTATTTTATTACTTCGACACCCGTGCACTTGCGGTTTACACGCATATTTCGGAGGTGTCAATTACAGTTTAAGTTTAACAGGCTCTGTTTAAATATATTCTGATTGCAATTAAATTTTATCTTTTTCATGTAACTCTTTGACTTAACGTTTAAATTATGATTTTATCATTTAAGCACGTTATGTCTCTGTTTAACTTATGGATGGTTTCGTTTAAACTGAAGTGTTGGCAGAAATTCGGATTCTGCGAGCGCTCCCGGTCAACCCCATGGCGAACCTGACGGTGTAGGATGCCTTCCTTCCTTGTCAGATCATTCTGAAGTGTTGTCGTTGGATATCAGACAACGTTTTGAAGGCGTTGAACATTTCAGGGATGCACTTCAAAATTTTGCAATCAAATATAATTTTGACTTCATATTCATAAAGAACGAGAAACACCGGGTGACTGTGGAATGCGCTGCCGTTGGTTGTCAATGGCGCCTTCATGCATCAAAAGAATATAATAAAAATACTTTCAGAATAAAGACAAGGAACCTGTCACACACTTGCGGTGGTGGAATGGGATCGGCATCACACCTGAAAGCGTCCAAAAAATGGGTAAGCGCACGGGTGATTCAGAAACTCAAAGACCGGCCCTTGTACAAAGCCATCGACATTCAGAAGGATATGTTGCGGGAACATGGTGTCCACATTCCATACAAGCAGGCTTGGTTGGGAAAAGAGCATGCCCGGGTGGTGCTCAACGGTAGCGACATCTCCAGCTACGATTTGTTGCTTTGGTACGTGGATAAGGTGGTTGAGACAAACCCCAGCAGCATTGCGATTGTGGAAAGAGACGGTGAGCGATTTAAACATGTATTCTTTTCTTTCAAAGCGTGTATTGTCGGATTCAAGAAGGCTTGCAGGCCGCTGCTGTTTGTCGATGGTACCCACCTCCTTGGAAAATATCGGGATACTCTACTGGGTGCTACAGGCAAAGATGGAAACAATGGT
This sequence comes from Dioscorea cayenensis subsp. rotundata, assembly GCF_009730915.1. Lineage (NCBI taxonomy): Eukaryota > Viridiplantae > Streptophyta > Magnoliopsida > Dioscoreales > Dioscoreaceae > Dioscorea > Dioscorea cayenensis. The sequence continues at coordinate 44,942 of NW_024088194.1, forward strand.
TTTTTCCACGTATCCTTCGGTATTGTCGACAACGAAACCGATGCCAATTGGACTTGGTTCATATCCAAGTTAGGTGATGCTTTATACGAGGAAGGAGATTATCATGAGATAATTACATTCGTCTCGGACAGGCACATCACCTGAAGCCCATCACTAGTTGATTAATAAATCGGATATGGCACATTGGTCGAATTATCTATTTAGAGGCGAACACTGGGGTGAGATGTATTCCAATGTCGTGGAGTCGTTCAATGCTTGGATCAAAGAAGCTCAGCATTTGCCGGTAACGAGGATTGTCGACTCCATAAGGTATTCGAATGTTCTTTTTCACTTACGAATTCGTATTATCCTTTAAAATAGTTTATAAATATTCAAATATATTTCTCTGCGTTTAACCATCTACATCATTGTTTAATTTATGATAATACTGTTTAATAAAGTGTGTTTATGTTTAAATATCAATGTCTTCGCTTAACCTTGTCTGAGATTTGTGTTGTACGCCGTACACGTTCAAGTTAATGCGCATGTTATGCAACCGCCGTGAGCAAGCGAATAAATGGGAGACCTACTTGTGCCCGGACATACATTCGAAGGTGGAGATACTTGTGGAGGATAGCCGAAATCTTTGTGTTGGTCGTTGTGTCGATAATCGTTATGAAGTGATTGACCAGTGCAGCTACTCTATAGATCTTGCCATCAGAACATGCTCATGTCGCAGGTGGCAAGTTTATGGTATCCCGTGTAAACACGCTTGCGCTGTAATAATGCAGACAGACACCAACGTTCATCGATTTATTAGCGGCTACTTCACCGTCGACAATTACAAACTGGCGTATAAGGAAGCTATATTCCCCATACTCGACAATGACAAGCCTATGGACGGAAATCGTGAACTGCGTCTGCGACCGCCTGTGACGAGAAGACAACCTGGGCGTCCTAGGCGAAAGAGGATCGAGTCACAAGCCTTTGAGGTCCACGAGTTACATTGCAGCCGCTGCCACGGCTTCGGTCACAATCGCAGATCTTGCAATGAAACTGTCGCCGACTAGCCATTGTAAAACAGCTGATTTTTAAAAAGAAACAAACTTAATTGTGTGCCAACTTTTCATTTTTAAACAGAGAAAACCTTATTCTTACAGTTAACACATGTATTTAAAATAGAGACATTATTATTTTAAACGTTAAATAGTTATTTTTACAAGTGACTAGTTCTTCTTAAACTGTAACATGGATATTTAAACAATGACATTGATAGTTAAACAATTAAACTTAAAATTAAACAATAAAAGTGCAAGTTAAACAATGATACTGGATGGTTAAAAAAAGAGTCAAGTATATAAATATAGATACATGTAAATTTACATTGACAAAATTTGTCATGTTCTTCGAAAACAATGAATTGAATTTAAACTGGTTTACATTTGAAACTAAGACAACATATTCTATGAACCCGCTTTTGAACACTCCCCTTTGGCAGTGATGCCGGCTGCCCTCCCCTCCTTAAGTATGCGGGAAACATACTTTAATCGCAGATAAGGGACGTCTGTCTGCGGTAGCCGTAGCTTCTCATCTGCGAGTAACTGCTCGATAAACCGCATTACATAGACGGTGCAGTCGACACTTCCTTGTTTTTGTCATGGGGTTTCAGTGTCATGAACAAGTGGGTACTTTGCGGTCGCCGACTCGCCGAACTACATGTCGATACAAAGGTCGAATAGGTTCGGCTGTGAAGGTATACAAGTTCATATTATAATACCGGTTATTTACCAAAAACTATTACTCAAACACAAATTATTAAAGCACTTACCATGTCTAGCGTGTCTTTATCGTATTCCTTGCTTTGGCATGAAGAATAATGCCTGTATTCTTGTTTGTCATTGTCAAGGACGACGATATGGAAGTGGCCATTCATAATTATCGGGAGGATGACAATTTCAACATCATGCAAGTTGCGCGCGGCATCTCCGATCATATCCATAGTGGTATCATATGCGTCTTCCTGCATTGACATAAAGCAGTCGCCCGATGGTCATGTGATGGAGCGCGCTTCTATAACGATATGGCACTATCGTCGGTAATTTTTAGATTATACATACGAAAGCGTCCATCACATCGTTTTGCGACCATCTCCTTCCCTCAGCGGATCGAATAACCTCGAACCAGTGTGAGGTCGACGAGTCATTCTTCCACACGCATGACGGTCTTTGCGGTTAAAGCGGTAGATGAGATACGTAAACAATATTGTAAATATTTAACTGAAACATCAACCGTTTAAATTCTATGTCGAATATTTAAACGGTTACTATATAAATTAAATGGTAAAATATAATAGTTTAAATTCTATCTTGAATAGTTAAACGTTAAATATATAACTTAAAGGATAACATGTAATAGTTTAAACAATATCATAAAAACTTCAAACTTACTTGTCCATAGGGCAGTTGAGGAAGATCCTTATCAACTCCTGTTCGTACTTGTTGAGGCGCGATTGGCCAACGTATTTTTTCTTCTTCGGAACAAAGACTTTCCGAACTTCTTCTAATTTTTTATTGGCATTGATCTTCGGTGACATTCCCTTGACCCTCGTCAACAGCTGTTTTGGGATCATCATGCTGCACTGTTGTTGACGGTTGTCGGTATTTAGCACCAGCATCATCTTTCTTCGATCGCAGCGAGCCGGCGATCAGCGAGACATATCCTTACATGCTTCTTGTTGTTGTGGGATTGTATGCGCCTCGATCGCGACAATGTTAGCCGTTGGTTCCACCGTGACTATGATTTTGTTGACAATAGAGTCAATGACCTTCTCAACCGTGGCCACGGCAACAGCATCAATGAGAGACACAATGTTAGTCGGTTCTTGTTCTTCGTGGATTGTGTCCATCTACGATGCCTGCATCGTCGACCGCTTTGTTCCACGGGTTCATGACGGAGTCATTGATCGTATCAACCGCGGCAATGGCAACATCATTTGCGATCTCCTCCACCGTGACGGCCATGTCATCAACGGTAACACCATTAGCCGCCGATGGTGCTGCTATTATTTCATCATCAGCCGGCGGTGGAGACGGGGCATTATTGTTTTCTTCTTTTTCGCAAGCCTCTTCGAATGAGGCCGTTTTCGAATGGCCTCCCCGATGATGTTTTCATCCCAGGTGCTTCATTTGTTTGGAGGGACGATGCAGTCGATTGTGACCGGCTGAGGGAACTCGGTCATCAATATCTGACAAGCCGAGGGAACTCGGTCATCAATGTCTGACAAGCCTGCATAAGAGTTGTAGTGACATCTTCGCCTAGTGCCGTCGGGGGCGCTGCCACGGTCGGGGGGGCTGCCATGATCGGGGAGACAATCGATGTCGTCGTCGGTGGGGGTGTTGCAATTTGGCGGGGTAGGGAATGGTTTCTCTGGCGTCAACAGCGCACGGAAGAGGTTGCCCTCTCATCTTGCCTTCGAGCAAGTGGTTCCAGAGCAATAACATCGAACCGACGGTTGGCCTGAACAAATATATCTTCATCGACGATTCGCGGAACCCGACTCATGAAACTAACATGTGTAAACCAAATAATTTAGCGAAATCATTCAGTTTAAACAATAAAAACTATAGTTAAACATTGAACTTATATATTTAAACATTATAACATAAACGTAAACAGAGAACAAAAGTTTTAAATATTGAAGATACTTTTTAAACGGTAAATGAACAAAGTTAAACGGTAAATAATATGTTTAAACATTAACGTCTACTGTTAAACACATTGTTCATGATTTATTACCTCTTTTCCTTCGAGAGATGACAAACTGGTTTCTATCGTCGGTTGCTTTCGGTAAGTATTTTCACCGTAGCACAGCATCTTTGGGATCTTGCCGAAACGGACTTTCTTTTCCCGGTTCCCGGGTCACTCGTAAAACCGGATGTTAAGCGCGAAACTGCAGACCCTAAATATACCACTGTGTTGGTCTTCTTCCCCAGCGATCTAGCTTGCACTCGAGCGGTCGCTTGTGGAATGTCCTCCATAAGCCACTTCGTCGCCGCTGCGCCCGTGCGTGATCGCCCCCATGCTAGGTAGATCATCGACATAATCAGCGATCCGGTTAGGAACCGAAAGCGAGGAGGTATTTGGGAAGAGGATTGTACTCCCATGAGGTACACCATCGATGAGTTTCACAAAATTTTCTTCTTCTCCCTCCGTCCGACGAGTTCTTTGAAGAGTGCTCCCGATGGAGTCTCGTGTTTCTCGTAGGGTTTTGGATAAATACCTCTCTTGAAAAGTCGAGTGTGTTTTCTTCTTACGAAACATGATCGCGTCTCCATCGCAACGCGAGACCAAGAACGAGGGCCACATCTTGAGGGCTCGAAAGTCGGCATGCTTTCCCGATCCCGAATTTATTGAGTGCGGCTATCGTACTTTGCAACGAGAGAATCAAGAAGGGCCCGCTCTTGGAATACGACTTCCAACTCGATGAATGCTGCAGAACGGTGTCCTTCGGATTATCTCCCGATGTCGAGGATCATGTGAACTTTCAATTCGACCCACGGTCTCCACTCATCGGTGTCAAGTAGCATCGCCCATTAACTAGATTGACCGCCATAATCACAAGCCCTGCGACAATAACAACACATTCGACCCGACCCGTATTCAGAAATTGTTAAGCGAAAATATAAGTTGTTAAACGGTAAACTCTCAATTCTTAAACAATGATATCACTTATTAAACAGAGACCTATATTATCAAATAGGGATGCCAATATTTAAACGGAGACGACAAAACTTAAATGGTAAAAGCTCATTCTTTAAACGGAGACCTCATTTGTACAATTGTAACCATATCAATTGAAAGGGGAAACGTATATTATAAACATTACACAAATCACAACAATTGAAAAACTATTTCAATCGTATACACAGACGAAAATGTAAAACAAAACAAAACCCTAGCCAAGAAATCTCCCTGCAGACTAACAAAACCCCAACCAATAAATTCCCCTGCAGGCTTTAATGTCTTCCAATAAAAACAAAATCACAAAACAAAACTGAAAAATGTTTCTTCGTAACAGAATAGTTAACATAAAACCATAATCAATACCTTAGATTGCAAACTGATGAAATGCCGAATACTTGCGCGGGACTTCTCCTTCGAGACACTGGTGGCAAGGGAAAAGCTGAATTTTACAGAGGATGTGCAAAAATGGTTGGAGACGCGAGTTGAGAGAAGACAAACAAACGGCTCAAATAGCTGTAGCCCTAACAAAAACCCCCCACTTCCTCTCACACCGCCGAAATGGCTGCAGCCACGACTTCCTGTGCAAGGGCATTTTCATCCATAAAATTTAAAAATCACTCCGTTAACCACCATTACATACTTTGGGGGTTTCAAAATCATGGAGTGTAAAAGGAAGGGGGTTTTGGGGATTGCAAAATTAGGGGGGTTTTTTTTGGCAATATGACAAACTTATGGGGTTTTTCTGGCAATTTCCACTATATTTTATAATATGTAAAATTTTTATTTAGTCTTTCTAGTATAGTTAATCTGTGTTTGATCATTTTAATATGATTTATCTCTTAAAGGTCTCTCTATCTTAATATTTAATTTTTTATAGATATCTTATAAAACAAATTATACTAGAGAGAGGGATTTACGTTTGTCAAATATTAAACTAGAAGGATCTCCTAGTTATAAATTATATTAGAAAGATCAAAAGTGTAAATTGACTATATTAGAAAGACTAAATAGAGTACTTTACATTTATATTATGTATTTGATAAAATAATTTCCATTACTCGGAGTTTCAACAGATCGGATCTGTATCAAGATCCGGATCCGAACCCGCTATTAAACGGGTCGGGTTATTGG